>NW_016158021.1:154-171802 GCF_001687245.7 Rhagoletis zephyria
GTTGAGATATCTCAATTTTTGCTCGAGTTATCGTGTACACGGACAGACGGACAGACGGACAGACGGACAGACGGACGGACGGACGGACAGACAGACATGGCTTAATCGATTTCTTTTTTCATCCTGATCATTTATATATACATTTGTCTATATCTATCTCGATTCGTTTTGGCTGTTACAAACAACCGTTATGTGAACAAAATTAATATACCCTTGTGCACAAGTGCGCTCGGGTATAAAAATTTACAAGTACTTTACTAATTTTAAAATTTTGCCCAAGATCGGTATAGTTATGATTCGTGCTCCAAGTGCTAGCGATGTAGAATTTTTTTCATATTTACAACACTAATTGGCTATATTGGCCCACCAGGCCATGCGGCACCCACAATTGGCAAGCAAAAAAAAAAAAGTTCACAGTTTCCACTTTTCATATCCTGAGTTAGAAATGCATTTATAGCGTTTCTTCTACATAATGTAAGCAAAAAGGAGGAAAAGAAGTGAAATGCAGTGGAATTTATTGGCAATATGACAAGCAGATGCGTGTTATGCTAGTGACTGTAGAAGCCAAACGCACGCACACGCCTAAACATTGAAGGCTCTAGAGAGGGACTTTTTAAACGTATGATTGGTTGCTTGCTTGCTTCGCCGGTTGATGGAATGCCATTTGGTTGAATAGCTTTGGTGATTGCGATGGCAAAGGCGATGGCGAAATTACGCCTGGCTGAGTAATTGCTTCGGTTAAATGAGGCAATGGCCACTTTTCTTACGATCCATACGATCTAGTGTGTGTATATTGTGCTCTGTATGTGTGTTTGCATGCGGAGGAGAATGAGCGTATGTATGTGTATGCGCTTGGGGTTGAGACAGGATTGTGCGTATGTTATTCCCCTTGAAGTGCCTGAGTAGTAGGTGGATGAGATGGTTGACTTGTTTGAAAAGTTGACGGATGCTTGGTTGATTGGCTGGTTGTGTGTGCAATCGCCGCTGGCTTTTCGAAGGCGAATGAAAAGCCGTGCCTCAATGAGTTTCCTCCTTTTTCATTTTTTTCACGAAGTCCTTCAAACTTAAACTCATATGCTCGACATTGAAGTGAATGCACACACATACATACATACGCATGCGAATATGCATTTCCCAAGCAGTTGGACACTTTCACATTCGTGGCACTTATGAAATGCTTGCAATAGTGGCTGATATTTCGCGAACCGGTTAAGCAAGTCAGAAAGTTGTGTACATAGAATATTTAGATAAGAACGTACATACATATGTATATACTACTGTTGATACGAAATCGGTCATATGTTTTTGTTTTATTTTTATTTCCGAAATTCGCCAAAGGAAATTATCCAGGTGCATCACCGTCATCATCGACATCGTAATCGTCCCTTGAATCGCAATTAAACAGTGGCGGTCAAAAATGAATGAATGGCGTTTCGTTTTAAATTTTGTATATAAATATGGTTCATTCTTAAAAAAAAACTGTATAAATCACACTTTCAAAAGTTATGCAGAATTTAGAAAAATTCCACAAAAATTTTTACCTAAATTTCGAGCTTTTTTACCAGAATTGCTAGAAATTTTGTGGGTATGCTGTTATCAAGCTTATAAAATTCTAGTAAAATAAGTGCAAGTTTTGACAGGCTAAAAAACCGCATTGATTTTTTATATTTTTTGTGCAGCGTTTTGCACTTTTTTCTTATAAGCATGAATTTCTCATGGAAGACTATGCGCAAGACCGTTTGCAAAAAAAAAAAAAAATAAAAAAGTCAACGCCACTTTTCCTAAATTTCGCTATTTACATATATGCAAAAGACCTAACAGGTGTCAGCAAAAAAAAATATTAAAAATTAATGCGGTTTTTAGCCGCTCAAAACTTGCAGTTGTTTTACTAGAATTTTATATGCTTGTTAACTACATACCCAAAAAATTTCTAAAAATTCTGGATAAAAAGCTCGAAATTTAGATAAAAAATTTGTGGACTTTTCCCAAGTTCTGTAGAAAATTTGAGAGTGTGATTTATATAGTTTTGGTTTAAGCATAAACCATATTTTATAAAAATTATTATCAAAAAAACTTTAGCTGGAAAAATATTGTAAATATTAAAGCCGAAACACTATTCAACCATTTTTGACCGCCACTGTATATATATACATGTACAAAGGTATGTTCGCATAAAATTGCATTAACTTACATATGTATCAACAAACGCGTTGGCAACGTTACCTACCATATCCAACTAAACTTATGGCAAAATACTTTACATCATACCAACTGATTTGCTTATCCATCATTCGACGTGGAATATGAGCTGCGCTGTGTTTATCTTCACTAGTTTCCATAAGTTGACGCTAACGCATCCAGCCTTTGATTTCACTAACTCCTTCTTCGCTGTAGCGCCGGAAGCACGTGAGTGAATTCTCGGAGGGATTTTGCATAACCTTCTATCCAGCGACGTAATTGGTAGTTGAGGCAGGGTGGAGGCGGCAATACAAATGTCCTCAATGTCAACGTCAAACCCAACTCAATCATCGTGGTCGCCATCGTTGTTTTATCATTAACAATGCTGTGTTGACTTTTGGTATTTTGCTAAAAAGTGTTATACCGCAACACACTTGGGCTCAAAAGCACTATGAGAGTGTTCGCATAACACTTGATTATAAAAGCCCAAAGAAATCCATTTAAATAAGTATTGACATATACTATACAAGTACAAACCTAAATGTGCATAACATACACATAAGTTTATTTGGATAGTGCTATTGATAGTTTTTTTTTATAGTGGTCGCCCCTCGGCAGGCAATGGCAAACCTCCGAGTCTATCGCTGCCATGAAAAACAGCTTCTCATAAAAGTACAATCGCTATTTGGAGCCGACGTATATGAAACCTTAGCCAAACACGAACCTACTTGGTGAATGAAATTAATTTTTAATGCAATCCCTCAGACCCAAGACTTAAACATGTTGACTTCTATCACTTTTGCGCTAAAAATAAAATAAGAAATCATAAAACCGATCAATAAAATTTGTTTTTAAATGTAAATTTGGTTGATGTCTACATCTTGAGACCTCTAAGCATAAGCTAAATAGTCGAATCGAGCGCATTGTGTGATTGAAATCCATCGTTAAGGAAGTGTAGCTTTAGGTCTAATATACCCACTATACTCACAATACTCGAAAAATTAGAAAAGCTCCACTAGTATAAGGTAGACACACACCAACCATCTATTTGTCGATTTCGACAGCACGAAAAGAGCTAACTTTCTTTCGATATTTAAAATTACATTCAGCAATATTACCAGCTCCATCAAAATTGGGAAGGTCCTCTGCGAGCCATTTGATATTAAAGGAGCTTTTAGAAAGCGATAGATATTATGTTGGAGAAGATAATGAAAGCTGAAAATTAAATTGAATAATTGAGCCAGAGCTTAGCGCTCACTAAATGGACTACATAGTAAGCGAACTCTTTCCCACGCATGAGGCATTAACCAAAGAAATGGAGCCTATTATCGCTCCTCAAGAAATACCACCATTTACCGCAGAAGAGCTCAAGTCCGCCACTAATAGAGTAAAGGCCAAGAAAACGCCAGGCCTAGACGGCATTCCAGCAGAAGTTCTAAAAATAATCGCCAGAGAACGCCCTCATGTGCTTATGTACAATGCCTGCCTCAAGAACGGAATATACCCAGAAATTTGGAAAACCCCGCAGCTCGTCTTAATCACCAAAGGAAAGGCAAACCTTGACTCACCATCAGCGTATCGACCACTTTGTATGCTAGACACCGCTGGACAACTCTTAGAAAGGCTGCTAAAACCTAGAATAGAAGCAGCTATCGCTAGCGGTGGCGGACTTTCCTCAAGACAGTACGAATTTTAGGCCCGGTAGATCAACAATTGGTGCTATAAAACACGTAACAACAACAGTAGATCGGCAAATGACGATCAAGTCGGGCGCAGCACAAGGCTCCATTCTTGGGCCAGACCTATGGAATGTCAGCTACGATGGAATTTTAAACCTTGAGATGCCTGATGATGCATATTTAGTAGGCTACGCTGATGACTTTGCCGCAGTGATCACCGCACGAGATACCGAAGATGCCCGTCGCAAATTAAACCCTGACTATGATGAGAACACAGGCATGGCTCGACTCACACGGTCTTAAACTTGCAGCAGTGAAAACCGAGGTAATTCTCCTAACCAATAAGCATAATTCCTTAAAAGTGAGCATGCAACTGACCGGCCTACCATTAAAGACGCAAAGTGTAATAAAGTACTTAAGCGTAAGGCTAGACCCCAGGCTAACGTATTGGGCACAAATGCAGCACGCAGCAAAGAGAAACGGCTTACCTAAGCAGATTAATGGCCAATATTGGTGGACCGACCCAAAATAAAAGAAAACTTTTAATGTCCACAACCTTGAATATTCTGCTATACGGAGCGGAGATCTCGGCTGACACCCTACAGAAAATAACCGTTGCAAGATACTTTCTAGAGCCCACCGCACAGCAGCTTTAAGAGTAGCCTCTGCGTACTGTACAGCGTCCGGCGCGGCAATACTAGTTATAAGCGGAACGGTTCCCATTGACCTGCTAGCAGCCGAACGCAAGAAAATGTGGGAGCTTAAGGCGCAAACGAATCCAAGTTACAATGAAAGGGAAAGAGTAAGAAACGAGACACTAAGACTATGACAAGAGAGGTGGCAAAACGAAAGCCGCGGCAGATGGGCGGCTAGCCTAATAAAAGACCTAAAACTGTGGACCCAATTAGAACATGGCGAAATAAACTATTACGTCACTACAAAATGCTGTCTGAGTATGGTTACTTTCGCAAATAATTGTATAGAATGGTAAAAGTCGAAGAGGTGTCATGCATATACAACGACGCAGAAGAAGACGATGCCGAGCACACTTTTTTCAGATGCAAATGATGGGAAACCGAACGCAATAATCTCCAAGACGCTGAAGCAATGCGATTAGTGGTACCAGGGCGGGCCAGGACGGTTCCAATTCGGGGGGAGTGTTTTAGTCTCCGGACATACCATTGCTGTGACGACAGCTTTGATGATGCAATAGGCATTTTCGAGCCCCTGCCAGTGAAAAAAAACAAAAATACCTACTTAAAATGCCAGGGAAAGCTAGACTATTCCCTATCTGGTCTTTCTATCGCAGACAAGGCCTACGTCATTCTGTGCTAACACAAACGCAGAAGCATTTGCCAAAACTCATATGACATGACCAAGCCAGCGAGTCCTGTGTATTTGCATTCAACGTGCTGATTCTCAAATAAACCAAATCCTCCAATTTTCGACATTATTACTGTGTCTCACTCAATATGTAGAAGAAAAAACTGTATAACGGCGACTGCTTATAATAACCACAATAATAGTTACGCTGAAGGGACGAATTCAAAAATATGCCAGCATAAAACAACCTCACAATCGGACAGTAAAACCCTTTAGGCAGAGAAGACGAATGTATATAAAATAGAGATAAATGAAAGCAACAAAAAAAAAAAAATAAAATAAACGCCTTGCAGGATAAGGCAGCAATGTGAAGTGGAACGACAAATAAGATAAGATAAAAGATAACGAGCCACTGTAGGAGGATCGAAGGTGGTGATGCGTTTTAAAGTTAGTTTACAACTCAAATAAATGCAATTTCCAACGCACCACGTTAATATTTATGAGCCCGAAGGTGCCAGAAATCCAAGTAAAATTAGTTCCAGCATACAACATCACATATGCATAGGCGTGTGTGTGTCTATATATGTACATGTGAGCTTACCCAATTTGCCAAACGACGTCGTAACGAGTCGCAAAACGACTTACCGGCGGGTCGCAAAAACGACTCCCCTGCAGCCCGCAAGAACAATATACCTGCGAACTGTAAAACGACGCTCAAAGTTGCTAGAAAATTAAAAACATTTTTTTTTAGTCTAAAATAGTTTAATTTAATTCGTTGAATTTTTTTCCAAGTTTTTTAAATATACATAAATACGGTACAGCGCATTTTCATCCATATGAATTTTATGACAGAAAATACATGCTTTGAGCCACTTCAACCTTGTATTCTATTATACATATCAAACTTCAATGGACTTTAAAACTGCTTCATATGCGTTTCTTTAATGCAGAATAAAAATCTTAAAATTTTTATAAAAGCTTGTTAATTTTTTTTTATATGTACCCAAACGACTTCACCAGGGCGACGTCGTAACGGCTTCAACAAAGCGACGTCGTAACGACGTTGTTTCGAGTNAACGACGTTGTTTCGAGTTCACCAAAACGACTTCACCAGGGCGACGTCGTAACGGCTTCACCAAAGCGACGTCGTAACGACGTTGTTTCGAGTTCACCAAAACGACTTCGCCAGAGCGACGGCGTAACGACGTCGTCTTCGCCCTGTGGCAAATTGGGTATTTATGTAGTTAAGTATGTTTGTATGTGTGACGAGTATACATACAAGTGCAAACAGGTGAACATAGCTTTTATAAGAACGTACGGTATTCCGTCGACATATGCATCTCTGAGCCCCTACTTACCAGCGTAATAACACGGCGCTTCCTTCTTCCTGACGCTGTGCTACCGCAATCGTAACAACAACTAGCTGCAGGTTGCTGCTCTACAGTCTGAAGAACTGAGGAATTCAACTGACAGACGAATTCATATCATTTGACACAATGGCAAGCATCAACATAACGGTAACCATTGCTGGCACTCTTGCTCGCCTTCCTGTCGTGGCATTGTCGAATTGCCAGCGGCCAGAACTTATAGTAACCACGTATGTATATGTATGTACATACGTCGAGGATAACTATATACATATGTATGTGTGTACATATGCGCGTGTTTATGTGCATCCGCCCTCACGAGAAGCTGAACTAGGTACGTCAACAACGGAAAAGCTATGGTACTATACGTATTTGCACCGCATTATTAATATGTTCATGTGTGTGTATAAGATGAGTTGCATGCAGCAAGCAATAGCAGCAGCAGCAGCAGCAGCTGTAATACGAGTACAATTGTAAGGATATTTCTTGGAGGATAATGACGTTGCGGTTGAAACTCGGTGCACTGAATCTGCTTTGTCTTCGCGGAACGCCGACGGCAACGAGTGGGAGTATGTATGTATACATATGTGCATGCATTTACACATCTCTCTGCAGAGAAAACTTGAACCAGTGTAATGAATTTGAGTTTCAAAACTAGTAAAATTTTCTATAATTTCAAACCACTGACCGTTAGTGACATCTGTGTTCATATTATTGTGACAAATGAAATTTTTTTCAAGTAACCTCCCTTTCTCACCTCGCTGAAGGGCCGCTTTCGCCATTTCTTGTTAACACTAATCACCAGTTAAACATCGTCTTCTTCTTCTTTCTTCATCTTCATCTTCATCTTCATCTTCATCTTCATCTTCATCTTCATCTTCATCTTCATCTTCATCTTCATCTTCATTTCAATCTTACTCATAATCGAAATCTTATTCCGAATCTTAATCGTTCCCAGCCACCCCAGCCTTCTCCACTCCTTTCTAGCTTTTTCATTTCATTGGAGTTGGGAATTATACCACATTGAAAAGGGTCTAATAGCGACACTGTCATTATATCAAAATCGATATAGCCGCTTCAGATTTGTATGTACTTGTAGATTTTTCTATTGGGTTGCAGTTCTTATGTTGTCGTTGTCTTAGTGGTGATAGCTTGTGGTGTGTTGGGGCTAGTTTGCTGGTTATTGCGGCTGATATGCGGTTGCTGGCTTTTAGCGCAGCAGCATTTCAAAACCTGCTGCCGACCGCTAACGATGGCGGCAACACATAATGGGGAACAGGTTTTGGGAGTCACCGCGCCTGGCATTACCGGCGTTGCGTTTTGCAGATTCATGGGTGCAAAAAATTAATATTGTTGTATTTTTTGTGAATCAGTTTTTGACGTTTTCCATTTTTTTTTTTTTGTGTTTTTTACCTACATTGTGTTACACGCACTAAGCCACCTTTAAATGCGTTGGGTTTGTCAAATCATCCAACACTGTTCACTTCGGAGCAGTTCAGCAACCTTTTTCACTGAAATCATAATACGTAATTCAAGTCGACTAAATACAAATTCTCACACCACAAAGAATAGTCCAGTGCCTCATTACTAAGGCTTATATTGGGCTTACAAAATTCCCAACAAGCTCTGCGTTCTTCGTTTATTAAGCATTGTTCACAGTAAATGCGATACTCTGTATCTATTCAGGTTAAACTATCTGTTCTTTCTGGCTGCTTTGTGCTTTGTGATCCGAAAATGCAGAGGCTCGCCACACCAAAATTCACTTGATATTGATAAATTGATTCTATATTTTCTAGGTATCTAGAGGAATTAGAATCAAGCACATGTACATACATATATCATATTAGGAGACAAGTTATACATATATGAATTGAAAATTTCAATTCTACAGTGTGGCCTAGGCGCGCTTACTTTTTTTTATAAAATATATTTTTTTATAGTAAAACAGAATCAAGCAAACGAAATGCGACAGTAAGGCTTTTCTGCTGCAACGACAAGGCCCTTTACCTAGATCCTGTATTTTTATTTTTAATCATTATTCACAACTCCAGCTCGGCGATACGTTTGCACTGGCCTTCCTTGATGCAAATTATTGAGTACTAAATATGACGCACCACATAAATGAATATCTATGGGTTGAAAACACTCTTTTCTGTAGTAAAAAAATCTTTATTTTTCAACATATTTAGTACGCCAAACATTTTGCGAGTTTGCGCCGTGTCCGATGTTACTTACTCTCTACTGCTAACAAGCAACTCTATGACAACAACAATGAACGCGCCGCATTTAAATTGGCTATTGCCGCAGGGAGTTTACGTTTAGCAGGCGCTAAGTATGTATTTTAGTGCATAAAAGTTAAGTTGTGGGCCTCTCACTACGTCCAACAACAAGAGTTAGGCACATTACCAATACTGCAGCAACCGTAGCGGTCACTACCCAGCCAGCAGAGAAACGTGAATTTTGCTGACAGTGCAGTCTAGTACAATTTTCCGTGTCCGGAAATGAATAGAAAACGACAACAGTTATAATTCATTTTCGTATTCGGAAACCATTCGAAACATTCGAAAAGGATGATGTTATTTTAAAGCAATAATTGAATTTTATTTGCTCAAGCTAAACATTTGAAAGCACGTAACCGTAGTCAGCAGCGGCTGAGCGTGAAGAGGAGCGTGCCGCTTTTTGTTAGCTTCCAGAACGTGCCGGGTTCGGATACCGTCAGGAGCTTCCTTAATTTATTTAATTTTTTTTTTAACCATGAAAAAGTATCTGTGAAGTGCAGAAGGAAAGCCAAAAAACGGATCGTCAAAGTATTCGAAACACAAAAATCCGCACTTCATCCACTTTTTTTAAATTTTCGGATTTTTCGCTGGCTGGGTAAATGCCACTGTGATTCTTATCGTCCAGTCGGGGACCACTTTATTAGGCTGACTGCTTCGCAACAATTGCTTTGCCGCAATGCTCTTGATGTTGTTTGAGTGCTTTATGCTGTCGCTGTCGTTGTCGTTGCCGCCACAGTCGCTTCGTACAATATTTTACGAAATATGTATTTGTATCCAATACCATTAATAGTTTTTGTGTTATTTATTTGTTGCATTTTAAGCTGATTTCTCGCATTTTACCAAATGATTTATTGGCTTAGCTGTATTAGCAGCAGTCGTAACAGCAGCAGTCCTAACACCCGATCAGTGCAAACAAACAAAAAGCATTACTTGATTTTTTTACGATCTTTTTCTTTTGGTTTTAATATTTCTACAGTATGGGTGGTTAGCGTCATTTCTCAGTGTGAATTTGGTTTTACCTTTTGCAATTCAAACTCGAAGTTTCTGGTGAAGTTTACTTGGCTTTGGCCGGCTGACCGAGCTTGTTGGACTTGACTGTGTGCACTATTTGAAAGGCGGCAGACGTTTATTGATGAGATTTGAGGTCAGGTTCTTCGTTTACAAATTGAGATATTATATACTCAGCATACTCCTTCCTACCTTCTCGGAAGTATGAATAACCAAAAAGAAATTCTGCATTATTTTATTGCATTGCATTTCTTTGCATTGCCTGCCAGTTCGTCTTACTTCGAAAGAGAAATAATAAGAGGAAACCACTTCCTATGTACCTGACATAGTGCACACTCGTATAATGAATGTATATACATTTTATATGTACTAGGAGTGCCAGTTACTGTCGAAATTCGACGGTTTTCCTAGTTTTTTTTGGAGCCTTGGAGAGGTTTTCTAACTTAGCACGTTGTTTAACTAATAAGGTACTACAAAACTGCCTGCTTTGAAACTAAAACGTTACTGAAATTTTTTTATATCTTCATAGTTCTTTGAAGGACTTGGAATTGACCCGATACATTCGTCTAATTTCGATAATTTTCGAGAACTGTGGGTTTCGAGGACTCGAAAAATTTCGGTAAATCTAAAATGTGTATATCTCGATATAAATCGATAACTCGATAAACTTTGGAAACCTCTATAAATTTCGATAACTCGGACAAATTTGATAGCTCAATAGCTTTCGAAAGCTACTGACTAATGTCGGTAACTCGCAGCAGTCTGGTAACATGATTAAATTCGATAAACAATGATAACTCTATATATATATATATATATATATATATATATATATATATATAACTTTGAAATTTCGATAACTCGATATATTTTAAAAATTTCAAAAACTTTGACTCGATGAATCGATACATTTTAGTAAATCAATAAATATCAATAACGCGATAAGTTGAAAGATGACTCGATAAATTTCGTTAGCTCTATAAATAATAATAATTCAATAAATATTTATAGCTTTATAAACTTAATTATCTTGACAAATCTCGATAATTCCATATAGCCGATAACTATCCGTAAATTTCGACAACTACACGGGTAAAAGATTCGGTTTTAATTTTAAACTTTTTGGACTACATATATGACCAAACTAAATTCAGTTTCAAATACAAACCTTCCAAGTTAAAAAAAGAGAGCACATATTTTGGGTTTAGAATTTAAACAGTTCTGTTTAAATTTTAAACCCAATAATTTTCATAATTAAGAATAAAAAAAAACAATCTTAAATTTCACGCTCTGTCTGATGGGGATTGAACCCGGACAGCCTTGGTAGCAAACAATTGTATCAAACATGTTTGCACACTCAGCTACAGCCACGCATGTAAATGTGCTTTCATATGTTGAGTTTGAATTAACACCACATTTCGCTGTGTGCAAACATTTTCTATTTCGGTTTAGATTTTAAACCCAATTTTCTATATATGGAACCTAGAAACTAGAATTAAAACATTTTGGTTTAATTTTTAAACCACCAACTTTTTGGACTAAAATTTAAACCGGAATATATTAAAAATTGCTTAAAACTATTGACTGGTTTCAAGAGTAGACTATAAAAGATTGAAAATGGCAGTAGTCCCAGCGCGGTTTAAAAATTAAACCCAAATTTTTGGCCGTGTAATTGATTAATTTGAATCAATAGGAAATTTTTTTTTGTCTGAATTTATTATGATTCCTACCGAAACCCAAATTTTTATGTGTTTCTCTGTTTTCATTTTCTTTAATTTTGCCTTCACTTTTTTCTTAATCATTATCATTTATAAAGCCTAATTTTGATTACAATATAAACCAAATGCGAAAACAATTCAAACTGAACAGATTCCAACAACAACTATGTACAAATAAGGAAATTTTCTAACGAATTTTAAAAAAAACACTCCTCAACTACAGAAAAATACCTGTCTAATGCTGTTCTTGGTTTTGAAATCGGTTACGTAGAATCTCCAAACGAACGGAGACAAAATTTATGTTAGCGTATTAACATACATACATATAGGGGGCCTTCCATACCAAAACGGATGGGGTTCATGTGTTTGATTTATTTAAAATTTTTAGGGTTGATGCATAAACCTTAGACTGCATCACCAAAAAACTTGAATAAAAAATTGATTATATTTTAAGACGTCCACCAAAATATTTCGGAAAAATATTAATATTTAAGTGAGCTGGACCGATTTGAAAATAGCTCCAAAAATGGAGTTTTTTATGAATAAAAATACTTTCTTAAAGGACTTTTTGAAAAAGGTCCCCTCAGATGACGAAACCGATTAAGCTTAAAAACTCTGCAAATAATTTGTAAAATTGCACTGTACTCATTTTACTCAACTTTGGTATAAAGAAAAATTCATGACTCAAATTGTCATAGAGTGCACCCCATAATACTATACTTAAATATTGCGCAATACTCAGAGCTACAATTATGATTTTTTTTTCAATTTTTATGAAATGGTATATTTTCAACAAGTAATTTTTTTTTAAGAAAAAATTTGTATGAGAAAAGTTTTTGAAGAAAAAAGTTTTTTTTTTCAATAATTTTTTTCATAGAGAATTTTTATATGTATGTGTTGTATTTTTTCAATTTTTTTCCTCGCCCCTTTCTCGAGATATTTGGAAAACTATTAAACCGATTTGCATTTGAGCTGGCGATGGTAGGCAAAGCAGCGCTGTTGGGGAGTATGCGACTGTGACGCAGCCACCCACGTACCTGTAGGAGTGTGAATGTATGTTTGTACGTGTCACTGAGAGGAGCATAGCGATTAGAAAAATGTTATGAATGATTTTGAAGAAGGTACAATAAGGAGTTGAGAAGTATTGCAATAGCAAACAATACTCGGTGATTCCAGTGCGAGACAATTCAGTATTAAATCGGAAGTGGTTGTGTTTGTTTTAAAATTATTGTTGAGTCATGCTCGACCGGTGAATCTATTTAGGCGTAATAAGCGATGATTTGTGGTAAATTAATTGATGTAAAATATTTGAAAAGTGTTGTGTTGTTTTTTAAATTGAATTGTGATGAAGTGAAATGTGTGGTTTAGCAAAAATGGAAGGAAAATGTACATAAGAAATGTGTGTGCTCAATTTTAAATCAGAGGAACATAATCCCTTCTTCGTGGTACGTTTATTGACACAACAACAAATAACAAAAAATGTGTGCAGCAAAAAGGTTAGTGCATATTTTGTTCTTAACTTTTTTATATTTTAGTAATCCGTTGCATTACTTTTGTATTCAGGGACTTAAGGCGTTAGCAGTCACCGACGTAAACGTACGTTAACGTGTCAGCTGACACGATCAAACTTATGAGAGCGCCATGTAAATGAAAACTCACCATCGTGCACGTGCGACGGTTACGCATGACGTATACTGGTTCCCTCTCTCCCTCTATCGACAGTAAAAGCGCAGTTAGTCAACGACGTAGCGTATACGTAGGTTGGCGTACGTAATAGCATATCAAATTTACTGTTGATAGAGAGAGAGAGAAGCAACGGCAACGTCACCGCCATGCGGTGGTGAGTTTTCGCTAACACGCGAATCCCATAAGGTAGATCGTGTCTGCGTCAACCTACGTCTACGTTACGTCGTTGACTGTTTGAGCTTTAAATTTTTTATGTTTCTACGTCAAACAGACACGACATACATACGTACACGTCGGTGGTATGAAAATACTTTAAAGCTGAAATTAGTCAAGAACGCAGAACGTATACTTAAACGCAGTCTGTATACGTAGAATTTTGTCGATTACTGGAGCCCTCGGTGTTGCTTACTACAGTGTTGCCACTCATCAATGCCTTTTCATAAACTTGCCTTTTCAACTAAATTTTTTCGTGCTATAATATATCGTGGCTAAATATAAACTACTTAGTTTTCAACAAAAAACATTATTTAATAGTAAATTTCAAATATTTTAAAACTATTTTGTATAGGAATTTATAACTTTTTTACCATCTGCAAAACTGGCGAAGTGGCAACCATCTATAGAAGGAAGAAACCAGCTGACACGGTAAAATCTAAAGTCCGCAGATTTCTGCGCTACGGGCTACAACTACAGAAAAATTCTGCGGTGTTGAGCTTTCATTTACATGGCGCTATGGTAAGACACATCGCGTCAGCTGACTCGGGTTTACGTACCGGTAGGTTTACGTTTTTGACTAATTTCAGCTTAAACCAGATTTTTAAACCAAAAGGGCATACATACATACATACACGTGTGGCTACGTAAACCTTACCACGACTTTTTTAATTAGGTAGATTTTTTTTGCATTAATAAAAAAAATTAAATATAGTTCACACTGTAAAAACGTATATACATAGATTGTGTGAATCGGCTACAAAGTTCGCGGCGAGTAAATTTTTGACAACTATGAGGTGAATAAAATTTCAGTAGCTCAGGAGGCTAGTGAAATTTTTGACAAATGCATAGAAAATTTTGACAATCGCAAAGATTGTTAATGTTTGTACTTTTTCGTGAAATAAAAGCTTAAATTGATGAATTGCAATCAACGATGGTAGATGTTTTCTTAAAATATTAATTTCACTTCAATTTGTAATATTTTATTCCGCATAAATCTGCGGTTACCAAAATTTACTGCGCTCAAAAAAGATTTCATAAATAAAAAATTCAAATTTTGTACGAAAGTTAGAAAATTTCATCAAAATTTCAAACTTTTTAATCAACATTTTTAGGGAAATTTGGGGTATGCATAATGTGACCAACCGTACTTCTTTCGGAAGTACAGTACTTCTTTCTTAGCTCTTGTACTTCGCAGTACAGTCAAATGTACTTCTTTGCAATATTATGTACTTCCTGTCCTGTACTTTTCCGATCTTCTGGACGATCAGCACATGGTCTGGGCGATAAGTTCGTTCAAACCCTTCAAGTCGCCGGGCACCGATGCGATCATAACTGCGCAGCTGCAAAGGGCTCTGGAGATGTCGTGCGATTGGTTGGGTCCTATTTATGCGAACTGCGCGAGGATCGGGTACATCCCCAAGGCTTGGAGGGTAGTCGGTGTTGTGTTTCCCCCAGCGATTTAAGGCCTATCAGTCTATCTTAGTTTTTGCTAAAAACAGATGAGAGACTGATAGACCTGTGCGAATCCTCGTGACTCAACATCTTCACAATTCTACTGTAACACTTCCAAATGTACCAAAATGCAAACAAAAAATTAAATATTCTTATTTGGGCCATTTTTTTTAAGTCGGACGGAATCAGACTAATCATGCACTTCTTAAAATCGTTATATCTTGGGTTCTGCTGATCGTAGACGCTTCGTCTTAATGTCATTTTGAAGTTAAGAAACGGGATTAACAATTCCTTATATAAGATGGTCAAGATTGTCCTAAAGCTAACTTAGCTGTTAACAGTTGAACTTTTTGAAGTTGATTTGCATAATGAAGACCAGTAAATTAGGGATCTAAAATTATACCATCGTAATCCTTGTTAAATTCTCTATAAAAAACGTGGTTAAAAAAATGGGCATTTTCAAGAACTATTTTTAAAATAATTTTCTTTATGACGAGATGGTTTATTTTGTGAGAATCAAATACTTTTTGTAATTTGTTCATGTTTTCCTTTATCCTTATTTACATATATCTCCATTCTTTTCGTCATTTAGATAATCACCCCTACCATTTTTATCAGGTTAGGTATTTAAAATTTCCTTCATATTCGTGTTTATATTTATGTAGGTTTCTTTTAAGATGTGTTATGTTACAATTGAATATTTATGTGCTGCTTTCACAAATGATCGAAAAATATATATGTATATGCCAAAAAGAATGCTGTTTTAGAGTTTATAAATATAGGATCATTTAAAAAGTTTTAAAATCCTCTAGCTTTTGTGTAAAAAATAGGCAAAATTATTTGTTGTCCCGTATTCGGCTGCCATAAACATGGTCACCGTAGCCATATACCACAATTTTCAAATGTACGGAAAAATCGTTGCGAAGCTCAGTTTTGCTCAAACCAAATTATTATTATTTTTATTTGATTTCTTTTTTTTTTAGGTTATGAATTCCATATGCATTTAAAAACTTTTCCTAAACCAATGTGAGGATCGTCTTATGTCTTAATGCAGCGTAGTGTTGTAGAACTAAAAAGCTCGTCGCAGTATCCCCTTTCAAATGCAAATTTGTTTAACGGTGGAATAAATGCATGAATGGCAAAGCGTTGAATAATGCCAACCTCATTATCCTTTCTTTTGAAGCGACGATTTCCATTTAAATTGTATTCGCGTAAGTATGTAAAAAATAAAACAAACATTTTCAAAGGTAAAAGGAAAAGTAAAGAAAGCAAAGAAATCAAACGGATATGGGAAAATTACCTTAAGCCGCAGCCGGACAAAGTGGGGGATAGCAGTGCATATCCGAAAATACTTACACACTATAATATCTTACAGAGAAAAAGATGGCGCAAGAAAGAGTATGAAACCGGCATTCGTAACGCCAGTCATCTGATGTAAATCAGGAGTATGTGCATTAGGGTGGTCCAAAAATACATGCAGTAAGAAAGTGAGAAACATTAAGCTCTCACCCCCTAGTATTATTCTAAATGAAAAAAGTACCGCTGTTGTTTTTTCTTATAAAAAAAAGGTATATAGAACTGCCTTAAAGCTCATGAAGTATTCTGTGTATTTTATATGGGAAAAAATACTTATCCGTAGAATCGGTATAGAATCCTTGCATATCAATATTTTTCGGTCGGAAAAGACTGTTTATCTTCAGGAGACTTCCACTGATGATGCCCAATTATTTACTTAACCATGTTTTAATATCAACTAGTTGGTATAGCTCCTCCAAAAAACTCCAAAAATACAATGGAAAGAGCCCATGGGAATCGTTTGTATTTAAAAAAAATATTAATTTTCAAGGTTTCTATACCCTTTCTACAAAATAGTTATTTTTCCTCATAAAAAATACATGGAAAAAGTTATGAGCTTTGTGTCAGTTCTAAACATCAGTTTTTTTTTAGGAAAAAATACGGGTAATTTTTTCGTTAGAAAAATCCTAGGGGTTAGTGCTTAACATTTTAAACTTTTTTTTAGACCACCCTAATGTACAAACATATGTAGGTAAATGGCACCCACTTATATAAATACAAACATATACGGTCACTATATTTAATTTGCTCACATTAAGTAAATACGAGCAGATAAAAAGGGAAAGATTTGAGAGGCAAATGAAATGAACTGAATCCGACTGAAACGCATTGAAGTAAAATAAAATGTAAATATGTACATATGCATGCACCATATGTATACTAAAGAGGGGAAACTGAATATAAAATAATACTTAGATTGGCTGAGAAGAGTGGCGGCGATGCCTTGAAATTCGATACTTCACAAGGACTACGCCAACAAGTGTTGAAACGATGCACAGACGGGAGACCAGGAGCAGTGATGACATCTGGAAAAGATTATGCTATATATAAGGTAAATGGCAGCATGGACGATGCAGCCAAGTAAAAATATCAAAAACATTCAAATAAGACATGCATGTTGACCAAAAAGTTACTAATAACATTTAACTTTCAATTGTAATTTTCGAACGAATTGGCCGCAGGACAAATGCCTTCATATATCCACACGCACACTGCGTACGATGAAAGGATGTAAAACATGGACGCACGTATCTGTATGTACATATGAAAGCCATAGCAGAGTATAAAATTGTAAGAAAGAATGAAAAATTTATTTTCTTTAAGTCAACCTGCAACATTCGGACATTGTAGTGCATAATGTACATACACATAGACACTGCATGTAGGACTTTGAAAATTTTCACCTACATACATTCATACATACAAATGCATGTGTTACACGTATCTGCATGAGCTTTGAACTACGTGAGTGCCTCATCCCAGCAGAAAAATCACAAAAATTACACAGCTACACCAAAAAAAAAATCGATCAAAGGTTCCTTTGACCAAACCTAGTCTATGTTTTTGGGGTCGTTGAAAACGAATCTGAAGTCCGTTTTGCTCCATCACGTTTAGATTTTTTCCTGACCTCAAAAAACACCTCGGATTCTCTCTGTCACGTAAAATAAATTTAATGAATACAAAATACACGTGAAAATTGCAAAGATCGTATATTTATCAAAATATAAGTGTTAAGTGCTCTTTTTATATGGAAATTTGCTAGTGAAACTGCAAAGAATTTAACAGCAAATTAGTTAAATACTATTAATAATAAAGTGAAAAGAGTGATAAATAATGTATGTAAATATATACGATTCTTAACATCCTCGCCAAGTTTCACGACCAAATTCTAGATAGTTTTGTGAAAACACCCAAAAATCGATGTAATGGAAAGCCAACCCATAATATTAACATACATTGATTTAATTTGAAAAATCTTAACCACCGCCAGGCAGACTCGAACCTACAAGCCCAGAACCAGAACCGCTAGTCTTAGTTGCCATTTATTTATGGCTTTGGCAATTTAAAGTCGCTGATCGCATAAGCAGTTAGAAACTGTGGAACTGATGGGCTATCCTTTAGCTCATATGCTAGTTAATGAACTGGTATTTTTACTTACTGGTTGAGTTTTTCACTGCCGGGTATTTTTTCCATTGGTATACTTACATTTATGTATGTAAATAATTGTAAATATACACATACATTTGCAAAACAAAGCAGAGACCCCACATTCAACTTAACATGCTATGTTGAACCAGTTGTAATTTATTTTTAGTTAAATAAATATGCATTCATTTATTTTAACAAGTTTACAAAGTCTTTCATTAAGCAACAGAAACGCTATGTTTTTCTATTCCGTTTTATTTAAATGACTTTGTACATTCAAATATAAGTGTGTACTAAAATAAATGCATTCATTGAAGCAAATGTGTGACGATGGAGAAATATTGATAAACAAAATCTTCACATGCACATTAGGATGGCTAATTAAAAAGTGTTTTCCCCAATTATGTATATTTTACGATTCATACAAACAGGGCCTTGGAGCAAAGGCATTTTGTTAGCTCTTTGCTCCAGCTCCGCTCCAGCTAAAATCCTCTCCTCCTTGCTCCTTTGCTCCGCTCCACTCTGAAGCCCTGCATTTAAATGAAATACTAAGTTAAAGATTATTACACTTTTGAAACCGGAAACCATAGCATGTAAATTTTAGCGTAGAATTGAGTTTAATAAATCAATACAAATACAAAGTATTAATAATTAGCAAGCGATAAGCAGACCCACATTAACGTCAGTCATATGTGCCATCAGCTAATATATACATACATACCAGTAAACCCGTATGACGTTAAAATGCCAAAATTTAGTTAAGCTTATTAAACTAAAAAAATATTCAAATGTACATAAGTCGGAGTTTTGAGCGATCAGTGTGCCAAAAAAATCTCATCAAAATCTGTCCAGCCTTTTCTAGATGAAGGGGGGTCTCGGGAATAAAATAAATAAATAATCACAAAATGGGTATCAATCTAGATGGGCTAGAAAAGTTTGTTTCTTAACTGAACTATAAGAGGATTGCCCCCTGTTGAAAAAAAATCAAATCCAATTAGGATTAAGGGAATTAGGTAAAAAAACTATATATCACCCACCATATGGGTGCCCAACTAAAGCCGTTTCAGAAAGTAGTAGTCTGTAAATATTTTGAAGAGGGTTGCCACCTGCTTGAAATGTCGAACTTAGTTGACTTTTAAACAAGTTTTACGAAATATCAAAATATGGATGCCAAACGAAAGAGTAATAAGAAAGCTTTATTTTGAACGTTAAGAATATATTTGAGGTGTTAGAAGAGGGTTACCACTTGTTTAAAAAGTTAAATTCAAATTATTTACTAAGCTAAATGAATAATTGAAATATGGGTATCAATCGAAGTGGTTTGAAATTTATTAATTCTGTACTCTATTTAGCGCCGTTGCCACATGTTAGAAAAATCGAGTTCCACTCAGTTGATCAGTTAATTAAAATATGTATCGCAATATCCGCTATGCTTTTGAAGAGGGCTGCCACCTGTTTGAAACTAATACAAAAAGTACTATATGAAATATAAAAATACCATAGTCAAACAAAAGAATGCTAAGAAATCTTTAGTTTGAACTTTTGAAATGTTTGAAGAGGGTTGCCACGAGTTTAAAAAGTTACATTCAAATTATTCAATAAGTTTAATGAATTATTAAAAGATGGGTATTGATCAAAGTAGGTTTGAAACGGCTTTATTTATGACCTTTATTGAGGAGGGTTGCCATGTATTCGAACAATCAAATTCAAATTAGGTCATAATTTTATTGAAATACATGTTTATTAATTTGCCAGACGAAATAGATTTAAGAAGATTTTAGTTTGAGAATACTTTTGAAAAGGCATTTCAAAAATGATAAATCAAATTAAAGATTTTGGCCTGTGGATGTGTGATAAAGTTTTATTATTCGAAATTTGATGAAATTGAAAACCTGCATGCGAGACTTTTCTTCACTCGGAAACGGCTCCATGGTTTTAGATGAAATATGACACTCGGATCTCTCATAATCCTGACTAACTTTTGAAATATTATTTAGGTTTTTGAAATAAAATTTTGGGCGTTTTAACGCCATGCGGGTCCACTAGTATATTAATATGTCGTATAACTTGTGTACATGTAAGTTAACTAAATTCGAATTTTCAAATATGTGGCAACCATCTTCAAAAGAATTTTCAAACTAAGACATTTAGTCTTTCGTTGGACATTGGGATGTAACTTCTATTAACTTATAAGTTAACTTGAATTCGATTTCCGAAATAAGTGGCAACTCTCAAAATGTAGTAAATAATATATATTTTCTAAAACACATTTCGATTGACTCCCATATTTTAATAATTTATTTAACTTATTACATAATTTTAGTTTAACTTTTTAAAGTGGTGACAACCTTCGTCAAATACCTCATGCATAGTTAAATTAAATCCTCCGTTTAAAAGAGATGGCAACTCTCTTCCAAATCTTGTCAAACTAATACCTTCTTAAACCTTTTTGTCCGATACCCATATTAATATGCTTATTTAAATTACATTAACTCAAATCAAATCTGATTTTCTAAGCATGTGGCAACCTTACTAAATAAAGTTCAGAAATAAAGCTTTTTCAAACTCATTTCATATTTTAACAACTCACTTATTATTATATTATTTTTATTTAAATGTTCAGGCTGAAGATTTCTTAAGAATCCTTTGTTTGTGAACCATATTATATTTTTTCAAACTAAAATTTGCTTGAATCTCTTTCGTCCGACACCCAAATTGTGATCATATTTTAATTACCCAATTCCCTTAAGTTAAGTTACATTTGGTTCTTCAAACAGGTGTTAACTACGTAATAAGGCCTTTTCAAGACCATTTCGATTGATAATCATATTTTGTGGGGTGGCAACTCTTTTCGAGATGGTAAAACCTTATTTTACAACTGAAGTCTAAGCCCTCTAAACTGGTATCTAACTTTTGAAAATCGAACAAACGGTGCGGATCTGATGGCATTGATTATTAAATAATTCAAATTAAATTTTTCAACAGTTGGCAACTCTTTTCGAAAAAGTAAAACCTTACTGCACATCTATGAACGGTGCAGATCTGATGACTTGCACAAAGAATTCCTGTATTATATTTCTTTATAAAAGATTTGTCATGGCGAGTATCTTCTATGAATAAATATTTGACCAGCGCCATCTGTCACTACTTCGATTCATTTCTATTTCGTTTCATATTACCGAAATTTGTATTACTTTTATTCTAAGCTTAAGTCCCCGTTTTAGTATTCGTCTTCGCATTGTCTTCCTCTTCGGACTTGTGTATGAGTTAGTTATACTCACACTTAATACTTAACATGAAATCAATATCGTGCTATCAGAACGCGACTTTCTGGCAAGTCTGCACTCAAATGTAAGCAGAACTTAAAGTATTAGCAAGGCTAAAAAATACCACCTCTTTTTAGTTCATTACCCATTCAAGAGCCAAATTTGTAAACAGTACAGAAAAATAATTTTTGAGCTATGTACCTCTGCTGTTAATGAATTAATCCACTAATTAAAACGGACAGCAATTCATCAGGCATTATTCCAACCAACAATACCAAATTTTTTATTGCAAAAGTTGTGATAATAGAAGAAAGGAGAGCTGCAACAATTAATCGGTCAATTGTTGAGAATTAATTTTTTTTGTATATATTGTAAGCATAAAAATATTTATGTCGTTGCATTGTGGTATTTACTACGCCCAAAAAGAATGCATCTAAAGCTTTTGTGTCCTTTGGCGGTATTTTATTTTAATTAAAAAACAAACAGTATATGGCGTAGCTGAGTAGGCAGTAAGATGTGCATAATATAACTCGATAGGACCTAGTTTAGATATCTGGTACGATTAATGTCCAAAACAGCTTTTTATATTTTTTAGCAGCGGTTGACACTCAGCAGTGAACGCCAAAAATGTCTGCCATCAATAACTTCTCATAAAACTCTAATACCCTCAATTTGTATGAAAATATGAAAAAGCACATCACAATTTGGAGGATAATCTCGGCCTAACACTTAACCAAAATTACAGCACGAAATATGTATTTATTCGTTTTTATTTTTAACAGCATTTTTGCCATCAAAATGCTCACATAATTGCATTAATTAATACTGAAATTTACATTTATACGGGCAATTACAAATTCATTGAGTCAGCGGGAAGTTTTACAACACAAAGCACTTTCAATAAATAAAATAACAGGTATTTTTCCATGAAAACAATTGAAGCGGTAGTAAAATATAAATTTTATTAAATATTTAAATTATGTTTTTGTTAGTGGTCCTCCAAAAATTTAAGGCGTTTTTTTCGGAGCGCAGCTTCTGCAGAAGTCGTTAGACGGTGCTCCCAAACTGGCGGCCATGTGGTCAGTGGCCCAGTGACCCGTTGCGAAGCCTAATTTTTGACTTTAAGAGCTTAACAAAAACTTTCTGTTCTTCGTTCGTCGAGCCATGGCCAGAGTTAGCGCGATACCGCGCAAGTGTGTACATTATTCCACCTGCTGTTAGTGGCTGCTCTGGTCAACTTCACAATTTTTGAAGGCAGGAATCGTAGAGTAGATTTTACGATCTGGATCGAATCACCGAATCCTTTCTCAGATTCCTCTCTAGCACATTTGTCCGCTCCCCATTTGCCGGAATTTCACTATGTTCCGGGCGCCGTTGCCGACACTAAGGTTCGCCACCGTCCTTGAATAGTTCAACTGGCAGGTTGATATTCGAAGCTCGTTATAGCCAGGCGGTGGCACTTCACTTCCGTCGTCATTGACTGGGGCCTCGGGTTCATATTCTCCACTACTTTCAGTGCTATTAGCAGGGTGGACAAGTATTTCCTCCATATCTAATGAGATTTTTAGATGTACAGACAGCCATGTAGGTTAGGTTAGGTTAGATGGAAACGGCTGCCTTTATCCAACGTAGGAGAGAGGCAAACTTAGACCCAGTAGGACCGTTGTGATACCAATTGAAAGCTCGAATTCGAACCCGTGCCTTCACTTGTTGGTTCTGTTCAAAAAGCGCGAGAATTTGTGAATGCCTGCTGCACTTAGGTCGACCAGACAGACAAGGAGGTGTTGGTGAATTAAGCATCTTCTCGCCCACGAAGGGGCAGGGGCAGTGTCAGAGGTATTGCTCTACACTCTCGATTTCGTTCATGTCGCGGAAACTAAGGCAGAAGTCATTGGCCGGCACACCCATTCCGCGAGAATGCCTTCCCATTAAGCAGTGATCCGTAATAATACCGATCACCAGCCTTAGTAGAGGACGTTCTAACTAAATGAATGCCTCAGATTTGTCTAGACGTCGCACACATAGATTCTTCAGGCCATCTTTTATTTGCCTTACCGACGCGCTGTGGCTTGCCACCCACACACCTTGAAGCTAAATCATTAAGGACTTTCCTGCATTCCATCGCAGTCATTGACGAGGTCTCACAGCAATCTAGTGACTTGATAGCTGCTTGGCTATCGGAGTATATAGTTACTGAAGGCAGGTTAAGAGACGATTTGATGAGCCATATGGCAGCCTCTTTTATAGCCGCAAGTTCTGCTGGGAAGACACTGCAGTGGCCTGGTAGCCTAAGGCAGAAGTCTAATGAGAGGTCCTTCGAGTGTATCACACTCCCTACTCTTTGATTTCGTTTATATCCATCAGCGTAGATGGCTGTGGAATTATCTTGGAGGTCCCAGATCGAGTCGTGCTCCCAGTCCTTCCGCGAAGTGATACCAGTGGAGAACTTGCTCTCGAGCTTCGGCGGTGGTGTTGTGTAATCTGGGGACCTAAAAGTGTCGGCGTAGTTGGTTAGAATGTTGGTGTGACCGACTCCGCACCCACGGGTGGACACCGAAAGCAAAGGTGCCCACGAACACAATGGAAGGATCAAGTGCATAAGGGCCTGATGAAGAACTTGCGCGAATCCAAAAAGAAAAGAAGAAACTTGCGAAGTTTTTTGCGGTCGGCGCAAACCGACGACCGGTTAATGCCAAATAAGAAGAAGAAAAAGAAGTTTCTCTACCACCACATCGGTCCAATCGCTATCTGCCCGCTGTTAGACAGCGACCTAATTGTGTGAAACGGAAATTATGAGCTCGTGTTTTTCTTAGATTTTTTTTTTTACTTTTATGTTAAGATTGATGCTTTCATTTCATACTCCTGCAAAAAAAAAATAATTCTACCCAATTTCGTACGAAGCCAATTTTAAACATTTTCTGTATGTATAGAGTATATGTAAGTCTGTAGTTTATTTGTTAAATTAAAGTTATTCAAAACTGAATGCGATTGCCAGAATAAAAGAGAAAAACATAAAGTGATTTACAGTTGATTGACATTTCCAACTGATTGGAGGATTGCCATAAAAGTAATGGGAAAAATTAAATGCACAATATATTTCCACAGTCAAGAAATGAATGAAACATGATGCAGCGGCCATAAAAAATAATATTTATATATTGCATATCGCTGTACATATTTAAATGAAAGACCAAAAATATAAAGTTCACATTGATAGCACCCCTCAAAGGATACACCAATTGGCTATGCGGAAAAATAAAGCTGCATATCATTTTAAGTACCATTCGCAAACAATGACCGCAGAGGGACGAATAATTGTGCATATTCATGTGCGTATGCATGTATATATGCATGTGTGTTAAGTATAGGTTTTACATTCAACAGGAAAAGCGGCAAATGAGTTTGAGATTGTAGGTGGTCATGTCTATGGATGTGTCGAAATAAATGCATTGCATCGAGTGTGGGAAACAATATGTATTGCCGAGTATTGAGATTATAGGTCCCAGTTGTAACATTTTACATGAAAACATTTACAATAAAATTGCAGATATATTTATTCATATTCCGTATAAGTAAATACCTATGCACCTACATACGCATGATCGGATGATACTGCAAGCGAGACCACCAAGCAAAAATGTGGAAAACCATACTGCACTGTGTATTACATGACTATGTTCATTAGGGTGGTCCAAAATAAGTAAAGTCGGAATTTTAATACTCTCACACCCTAGGATTGTTCTATATTTTATTTTGAAATCAAAAAATATTTAGAGGTTGCTCAAAGCGCTCAAAGTTTTCCATGGTATGAAATTCTCGAAAACCAATATTTTTTGATCGGAAAACTCTGGTTCTCTTCAGAAGGCTTCCAATAACAATACCCGATTGTTTATTTAACTATTTTTTAATTCTTAAGATTTTTTATTTTTACCCCTATTGCATTTTCTGGAAGTTCTAGGGGTTTTGGCAGACCTATAATATATAGTAGTTACTATGAAAAAATAGTTAAATAAATAAATAAGGCATTATTATTGGGAATCTCCTGAAGTGAAACAGAGTTTTCCGATCGAAAAATATTGGTTTTCGAGAATTCTCTACCATTTCTACAAAAAGTGTTTTCCCTTCCCTTATAAAATACATGAAAAAATTTGAGCGCTTCGAGCGACTTCTAAATATATTTTAACTGCAAAATAAAAAAATAGGGTTATTTTTTTCGGTATCGAATAGTCCTAGTGCGTGAGCGCATAGAAATTTCGATTTTACTTTTTCACATGCTTTTTTGGACCACCTTACTGCCCAAGCATATGCACGTCGTTATATGACTTCAGAATTTTATCCATACCTCGTAGTGTGGTTGAAATTCTTTTTGTTTTAGTTTTAAAAAATTAAAAAAATCATAATTTTCGCTCACCCACTTCGGTGAGTTTATGAAATTTCTGCGTGTTACATTAGCAGTAATTTATTTCAATAAAACTAAACATATTTAACCTCAGCCAAACACATGCCAGATTACATTTTTTTAACTGAAACCTTCTTAATGCTCTTTCTTCTGACGCTCATACTGTGATGCGTATTTCAATTACCTGATTCCCTTTATCCAACTTGAACTTAAACTTTTAAACAGATGGCAACGCTCCGAAATATAGCTTCAAAGTTATACCATTTCAAAATCATTTCGACTGATAGCCATATTGTAGTGTAGTGTAGCGGTGACAACTATTTTCTTGTTCTAAGTTCCGTGTTCACGGCAATACAGAGTATATCGACGACAAGTTATAAGCACTTTTATTTATATATATGATATACGGCCTTTTTTAAAATATTTTTGAAAGCAAGCTTTCTTAAATCTATTTCCTTTGACACCCATATTGTAATATTTCTTTTAACATTCGCAAAGAAATATATTTTTTTAATAAGCTTTCTTTTACCCTTTTCAATTTATTCAGTATAGTTTTTTAACGGGTGGCAACTATCTTTAAAACTAGCTATTAATCTTTTCCTCGCCGAGATGAACACGCAGATATGCCCCTTTATATTATTTTTGAGGCCCTACGGAATAATACATTTAGTAAATTTTTTGGTTTTCACGACCAGTTTTTCGCACTATTAACATTAGTTGAGAAAAATATATTTGCATACGTTTCGCCATTAGCCTAGGTAAGTAGGTTGGGTAAGTGGACCAGCCACTATGTGACCTCGCTGAGTCCTCCAAGGTCCATAGCTTTACCAGATAAACTACGACCACTTTTGACAGCTAATCACTGCGTCCAGGAAAAATGGTGAAGAACAGCGCAGTCCTCTTGACAAACTGGAACACCTTGTTATACCCTGCCTTAGAGGCGGCTGAAGGGAAAGATATGTACATACCAAGGTACATAGAACAGGTAGTATCAGTAGAGCAGCTGATTTGATTCATTTTCAAATTATTTGGTCTCGAAAATGTCAAATATTTTTAATTTTTTCTCACAAAAATTCTGAATTCTTACAGCCCGATTCTGTGCACTTGATAAATTGAAAATCTTTATAATTTGTAAATTTTTTATTATTTATGGAGAATTGGTATTCTAGAACAGAAATCAAAAGCTCTTTTCTTGATAAATTATCAAGATTGAAAATGCTATTGACAAATTGAAATTTCATGTGAAATGTATAAATTTTGTATATTAATAAATTTGTTTCTAACAATTAAATACTCCATGTGCCGGCATTTGAACCTACTACACACGGAATTATAGCCGACATCTCTACCTACTCGGCTACGGCAGTCAAAAGCTGTTTTGCTTTTAAATTCATATTTTTCATATGTGACAATGAAATCAGTTCCACTAATGTGGAAATCGTAGAGCTTTTTGTTTTATAAATATTGACACAGAATGCGAAGGAAGCTTTTACTTGATAAAAATCTTGATAAAATTTCTTTACAAAAAATTTATCAAGAAAACCCAGAATTGGGCGGTTAAAATCCATTTGCATGTGAACCTTTTTCCATACAAAACAAGCGATTGAACAGCAGCTTTTGGAACGTTCGCCCAACTCAGCAGCACAACCGCTGATTACTGGCCCTTGTAAAGGATGGATCAATGCTTCGAGAAGCAAACAAATTTACTAGGAAAGAAAGTTGCATCAATTTTTATTTTTTCCAATTTCAATTTTTTATTTTTTATAATTTTTTGTATTTCACATGGCACGCTTTGATTTAGAAGAAAAAATTCAGAACAGTTTTTGACACTTTCGATACCAGAAGCAACAACAAAATACACGCAAATGTTGTTTTTGCTCTACTGATACTACCTGTTTAATGTGCCTTGGTACATACAATAAATAATATGCAACATAAAATGGAAATTGAAGATATTGATGACTCGCCGCATTCAACATTCAGCCAAAAATGGACGCTTCTCTGGACGAGATCCGTTTTCGATAGCAAGAGTCCTGCTTGCTTTAGCTCAGCTTTTGTTGTATAAAACAAGTAATTTTTAGCAAAAAAAAACCGACTTCAACTCCCATATAAAAAAAAAATATATATATATATCTCATGATCCACTGATCGAATCTCAACCAGATTAGTATGGGACCACCTCTGAGACACTACCTTTCCGATGCAAAAATTATCGAAATCGGTTGACGCGGTCCAAAGTTATGCGGTAACATACATAAAAAAATAATATTCCGACGAACTGATAACCTCCTCCTTTTTTCGAAGTCGGTTAATGAAGGTAGAATTGAAAGTTTCAGTGTAAATATATATCGTGCACATAATTTGGCATGTAGGTATTGTAAATGTTTTCGTTTTGTCATTTTTAAAATGAAGAAATAGGAACTTCTTTAGAAATAAAATAAATGCGCCTCTTCATTTTATCCAAAATCCCTAAAATTTAGCACTTGGGGCCAAAAAAGTTGTGTAGGAGGTGGGCACAGTAATAAGAAATTCTTTATTATCTTCCACGTTAGAAAATTTTGGCTTAAACGAGCAGGGCACGCCGAATTTAATCAAAAAAGATTTTTTCCTTAAATTTGCGCCAGTTTTTATGGAATTACTGTACGATAATGTAAACCGATTTTAACGATCTTTCAGATATATGGTTTTCTCCTTAAAACCAGCATAGGCTCTGAATTTTATCAAAATCGGATAACATTTACTATTACCGCCCACAAGAGCTGTGGGCGCGGTAGCGCGTTGAATTTTACCATTTTTCAGATTTCTTAATTCCTAAGTATCAAAAAGCGCATATACGAAATATTAGCGAATCTCTGTACGGTTACTACTTCTGGTGGCAGCTTATATGGGGACGCCCCACTGTGCGGTGTGGATCGGTATGCAGTACAGAAATCTTGAGCTCTCCTGTACTTCGCGACACTTTTAGAGGAAGTGATGTCTTATAGAGGTATCTTTATCGCAGCCTGGCTTTCGATATAGAGATTCACCGGCTTATTTGCTAAATTGCCGCTCAGTAGCTCTGCCATCATCTTTATGGCCAATACCAATTATGGCTAAACCTGAATAGAGCGCTGAATTCCTGAAAAGCGTCTGAAAAGCTTGTTATGGGTATGCACTTTACCCCTCATACATATAGGGAATATCTATGAGTAGAACTCTACCAAAGATTTGTTAGCCATCCATCCACCACTTTTCAGGCTTTTCGCTTATTATTCAGCTATAAGTTTTATATTGCGGTGAGAGCGCTCAAAGCCATAACGTCCAAAAGGCTTGGTGTGAAGTAAATGGAGGATATTTGGGACCGTCTGCTATGTGCTCAGCCCCAAAAATTTGACCTAGGCCCCCATGTGTTTTTAAGAATATATTTTTTTTTCATTTTAACGAAATTTGACATTTCCGAAATTTCAAACCCCAATAACTTTATTTAAAGGCGAGAAAATTAACAAAATTTCTTTCTTATTTTTATTTGCGTACGTGAAGGATCGACAAACTTTTAAACAGTTTCTACGACAGCTGCAAAGCTGCCGGACTGTAAAACCATTTTGCTGCGAGTGCCCTGCTCTTACAAGGGTGAGACTAAAGACTATTTCAGACTGCATATTCGCTAGCTTAGAATCACACCCGTGGCTGTTAAAGAAGTAATCCGAAGAGATGGGAATGCTCTTCGCAGGGACCAAAAGTTTCGATACTTAGTATAAGAAAGAAAATCGTGTCGAACAAATATATTTTTTACAAATTTCCTCTTGTTAAAAATTTTCTTTCTGGCTACTGCTATTAATTTTAGTGTTTCTGAGAAATTGCTGCTTATATCTTGAAAATGAACTCTTTCTTACGCTCCATTGTGTAGGACAAAGAGGAATAGGATTTAGATAATGCCATTTAACTATTGGCTGTGATAGCGTATACAGCATACTCCATCAGGAAATCTGGGGGCTCAACCCCTTATCACATGGCCGTAGAAAATTTTGAAAATTTTCCTCCAAATCTTCTACTTCTCTTCAATACTTCCCTTTCACAATTCAAAGTTTATTTGTTGTTTTTGTTTGACGCTTTAGTAATAATACTGAATTTGGCATTTCCGAAGTCACATTTCTATATACATACATACATTTTAACGATATCATAATTTTTGACTTGCTGGGTTATGTAAGTATTGTTGCAGTCGAGCACTGCAAAGCAATAAATTTAAATTTTTTAAATGCATATTTTACACCATTGCATTGCTCAATTTATGGGCCATTCCATTGTGCCTGGTGGGATATATTGCTCCAGAATTGGATCAATTATGAATTATAACTATGTCGTCGGAACTTATACAACAGCGAAATATATTTTTTAACATAGAACGATAACTAATATAAAAAATTGCTTTAACAAAAACGCCTAATATTTTTCAATAGCGTAATGAAATTTAGTAATTTAAATAGACGTAATTAGGGCATATTTGAATTTATGGCGTTTTCCTCTTTTCCATGGAATGACCCTTGTACACTCACCTACATATGTATGTATGCAGGAACCTTACTGATGCATCGCTGGCAATGAAACACCCTTTGCTTACCCTGCCGCTTGACCTCGCTCTCCTCTGTTATGTTAGTACAGTTACATATCGCTAAATATTTACATTGACATTTGTGACTTTTAATAAGTTCTGACAGATTTTTTCAGCGTAACTGCTTGCCATAAAAACGTTGTATGTAAATATGACATATACGTCCATATACATACCTACATAGATATTTGTGCAGGCATATTTTTTTATTCTGTTGCAATAATACTCTGGTGCTGCCATTGTAGCTGGCATGTTTTAACCGCCTTCCAAAAAAAGAAGGAGGTTATCAGTTCGTCGGAATTTTTTTTTTTTTTTTTTTTTTTTTTGTATGTTACCCCATAACTTTGGACCACGTCAACCGATAATTCTTTTTTCTTTTGAAAGGTAGTGTCTCAGAGGTGGTCCCATACTAATCTGGTTAAGATCCGATCAGTGGATCATGAGATATATATATATATATATTTTTTTTTATATGAGAGTTCAACTCGGTTTTTTTTTTGCTAAAAATTACTTGTTTTTATTAATCTTCATATTAATTTTCTTGTGGTATTCTCACAACTCTGTTCACGGTTCTATGCAACAATTTTCCGGATATAATATGTATTCTATTAACATATCCTAGGAGCATAGAAATCCAATATATATATAGACTTATTTCCGACGAAATATCTTAAATGTCTTATCAATGAGCGCAATATTTCTGGGGATTGATTTAATTATGGTAAATTGAGATTGGCGCCTGGACAACTTAATCCTGGTGTATCCGAATGAAACTTTAACGCGTTCTAATATTGGTTAACTACATTAATTGGCCCAATCGGGACCCACAGAAGTTCAATATATTCAGTGGTGCAGCAAATCGATGCAATTGGACTTTCACGGCATATTTTCTCACTCGACTCCAGCACCACCTGGTGGCTCTCTTAATTAGTATTGCCGTTACTATTACAAATACATATTTTGGGAGTTTTTCTTTGAAACGGAGCACTAAAAATTACAACTACAACATTTGAACATGGCATCCATACCGAAACGTAAAACGTATTCTACGTCAAAAAACTTATTGCCCCAGATCTGTCCAAAATGGAACCACTTCAGAAAGAGCTCAGAAGTTCTGCAGAAGGAGGCAATTGCCACTTCGAAGGACATCGCCATCATAAAAAAACACAGTTGAAAGCATTGATTTGGGATAAATAGATGAGGAACCAGTACAGTGCCTTTCTAAGTTAGTTCGGCTCGAGTTATGAACCGGTTTGATTTGTTGCTGGGATGTTAAACGCGACCGACGACACGCGTCCACCCAAGTGTTGTGGACTTGTTTGAACCAACTAAATGCCGGAAGCGGTTACAGACGCCGATTTAACCGCTACATGCCGCTACTTTGCATTTCCTGTGCTTCAATTCGAATTTGTTGTTGAACAGCCAGTAAGGCAGTTCGATTGCAACAAGTTTGATGGTGGCGTTGAATAGAATTTCCCAGTCGGACATTTAATCTTTAATTCGCTTTTAAGCAGGCGTGAAATATGTACAGCAAGAATGGTCCTTTAAGAAGGCAATTTCGCATAAGGTGGTTGTGGTGCGTTTGGAGAGTTTGGTGGTGTCTTTTATTCTTATCCTAGCTTATTTCTCCGAAGTCGAGGCAAAATTCTGATTTTAGCAGTGCATAGGAGCGTAGGTTGGAAATCCGTTTTTTTGTTAGTAGCAAATATATGGTTCATTATGGTCTGAAATGTTGATCAATAAGGAAGTAAATGTGGGGTTGGCGCAGGTAGTGGTAGTGGTAGTGGCGGCAAAATAGGTATAAATATGTATGTACGCTTAATCAAAACGATAAGGATTATAGTGATTGAGCTCGTTTTCACGCAAGGCCAAAATATCTGTATCTATAAGCGCATAATTTGTCACAGTGACACATGTCTGTCAATTGAAAGAGGGATAGCCACACAGGGTTAAGGTCTGATTGGGCAACTTAACTTAAATTCACGTAACATAGAACTTAGAAAATCAAAATGTAAAAGGCTTCGACATGGCATTAAGTTAGGTTAGGTGGCCATAATCAGACCTCACCACTTGAGTCGAAAAATTACGCAGTGGGGTATTTGGCGCTTCCAGCCATTTTTGAGTTGTTTTAAATAATACATAAATTCCTATGTAGTGGATAGTTATTTTGTTGCTGTAACTGATTGCGATCCTGGCAAGCATCACTGACTATATTTTCGCTTTACGATTAGCAAAAGCGCCATAGTAATCAATGACAGCAACAACAACAACTGAAATAAGTTAAGTACTAACTACCTCAGCGGTGGCAGCGTGAAACTGGTCCTTATGCCCGCGGGAAGCATTGGAATGTTTTAACTTAATTTTCATCCTTATTCATACATGTGTACGAGTATGTTATCAAAAGGTAAATGGAAGCGAAATGCCCTTAGAGTAGAAGTAGGGTCATTCAAAAATAAGCAGAGAGGAAGGTGTGTTTATAACAACTGAAAATATCAAGCTGTCAGTTTTTGAAAAGCCAGCCGCAGGGCATTTTAAAAGTTAAAAAATTAATTCACACACATAAAAGTGGACAATGGCACATAAAATGACTCGTGCTTGTGTAAATGCCTGTGTATGCGTATTTATGAACGCCTGAAGTAGGAGAGGGTCACATAAAACAAAAAAAATTAAAACCAACAAAAATTAAAAACAAACAAAAATAACAGAAAATACTGCACTTAGTTTATGAGGTAAATGTGAAATGTCACGCATTGGCATGTTTCTGATATGTGATTAAAAATTGTTGACCTCAAAAAAATTGCAACAACACAACTGATTGCAGGGAAGCGACAAAAGCGAAGGTGCGTCCAAGCAGAGGCAGAGTGAACGATTGCGATGCATACAGATTAAACATAGCAAAAATAACAGCTACAACGCTAGGAGGCGCATATGTATGGACTAAGGGTTATTACGAATATTTACATTCGCATTCGCTTACGCGAATTATTCGCATAATTTTTAACATTCGCATGTTTTGCGAAAGCAAATGTATACATGATTTTGTTGAATTGCCTCTAAGTCTGCCTAACTAAGATGGTGACAATAATTGGAATACATAGGGGAGCCTTCAAAAAGTTCTGTTAAAAGTCTCATAAGCAACCTAGAGCGAATTTCATATTCCTCGGGCGAAGGCGAAGGCTCGGGTATGCAATTTAGAGACATTAAAAATGTGCAATTAAAGCCCAGTATTAAAGAAAAACGATCCCACGCGCCAGCTGTCCGAGGGAGCAATTGGTAAGGGACGCAAAGGCGGCAAAATTATTATTATTGTTTTAATATAATCCACCTCTTTTGGCCTTTGGCTATTAGATTAGAATACTGGTACTTGTTCAATGTTCCTATTCTCACTTAAACAATTTTTCAATGAGCTGGTTAATTACCAAAGGGAATAAGTCAGCTTCGGTGGGGCCACTCCGACGTGTTCGGTTTAAGGGTAATAATGGGTTGTACGCAGGGTTTGGGACCCGCCACGTAAACACGGATGGTGGACCACCGTCTAGCCACAATCCGCATCAAAGCAAAATTCTTCAATACCACACTTATTTGCGCCCACGCGCCGACGGAAGAGAAAGACGAAGTGACCTCGGATAGCTTCTATAAGCGCTAGGAGCTCACATATCATCGCTGCCATGCCATGATATCACAACCGTGCTTAGCGACTTCAAGCGTTGGACAAGATAATAGCAGCTGCAGAACTGAACCGCTCAGTAACAGTTTTTTACGAGAGCGTGTAATTTCTGGCGTTGGACTGAGTAGGCAATTCAGAAGTAAATTCCTCTCTTGACGTGCGACACAATTTATAAGTCACTCTTCATACGACATAGCCAAGCCAATGGAGCCGCTGTATTTTAAGTCGTTTCACTATGCCTATGTCGTTGTAAAGCTGCGAGAGCTGATCGTTTCATCGTCTGCGGTACTCAACGTCGGCAATGCGTAAAAGTCCGTAAATCTTTCGAAAATCTTTCTCTCGTATGCTCCAAGAGCCGCCTCATCGGATGTTCTCATTGTGCTTGCCTCTGCGCCACATGCCAGCACGGGTTCGAATGGACACCGACGCTACAGCTCTGAAAGTATTCAACGCGGGTTGCGATTCTGGTAACAGAGGAAGAGAAAGGTCTCCTCTGCGTTGGAGAGACCACCAGGTAGAGAAGGACTTGGCTTCACTAGGCATTTCCAATTGGCGTCAGTTGGCATAGAAGAGAAATGACTGGTGTGCTGTTTAGGACTCGGCCAAAATCGCTCAGGCGGTTACAGCGTCAATAAAGAAGGAGGAGAATATTGTCAGTCGATTTAAAACGTCCGCCGAAGGCCAGTCGCCTGGACGAGTTGTTTTTTTTATCACTTTATTATTGCTATATGCGATATTATAATTAATTTTATGGTATTTAATACCTCATTTATTTTTTGTATACAAAAGTAAAACTTTGAAAATGAAATTAATAATTTCTCTCGCTACGGAGCTTCCTGTTTTTGTTTCAATCCTATCTTGGGCATAAGTTAGATGCTTTAGGAGAATACTGCTGAAGTGAGATTCATTAGTTTGAGAATTTTTGATAACCTTTTTTTTCAAAATAACGCGAAAGAAATGATTTTGCCGATTTCTCACCACGGCAAAAAATCGATGAGTCGCCAATTTGTTCCCATTGACGAATGTTNAAATCAAAAGTTATCAAAACAAATTCTATGGGACTGAGAAATATTATTTTCTACTTTTTAGTCCATTTATAAAAGCGTTGTATATTAAAAAGTTTTTTTTATATTATTTATTTCATCTTTTACTTGGTGGGTACTCAAAATGATATTTATTTTCGAGCATTGTCTAAGCATAAACAGACGGCAGCGTTGATCCGGATCAATGCGGGATTTAATTGCAGTTGATCCGGACTAAGTCCGAGTTAATCCGCATTAACGCTGCCGAATGTTTAACTTTTAGAAATTTAAAAATTTACTTTTTACTTTGGTTTTGTGCTGCGACCTAATTTGCGTTTTTGAAAAGTACAGTCGAAAACCAAACTGAAATGAGTTTTCCGAAAATTCAAAATGGCGGATCCAATATGGCAGATGGATCTTTATTGGATCCTCCATTTTGAATTTTTGAAAGGTGATTGTAGTTTTGTAATCAGCCACTCAAAGAACCTTTGGATGTCAAATTGTATACAAATCTATATAAAAAAAATCCATCCGCCATTTTGAATTCTCAAGAACCGACCTCAGTTTCGAAAACTCTTAGTTACGAAGTCTAGTTAATGAAGTTTTCAAAATCAAAAGTGAATATTCTTTAAACTGATTAAGCTTAGGGGTTGTTAAGGGTAGTTTTCCCTTTTAGAAACCATAAATTACTTGATCTAGAAAAACGGTAAAATACGAGTATGCGAAAATATAGCTAATTTAATACAACTGAAAAAATGAAGAAGAGTGAAAAACGCAACAAAATAAAGGTAATCAAATTGTAATAAAACTATGAAATGCCAACAGCTGTAGTGGTGACATTGGGGTGGTTACATTTCTACATATGCATGCATGAATTTTTACATACATATGTACATATGTGATGCATATCTACAGACCGCAGACCAATTCGTTGACTATGATTTGAAAATAATTGCTTTGTTGATGACGTTCGCCCGGCACATTGATGTTCGTTACCGTGTTGCTGTAGCCCGTACAAAAGCGCGAATGTTAGCTATATAAAGAATGGAATTAAAGCCCAGCGGGTAACAAATTTTAATAAGTATGATTTTGTACTTAGACGGCGTCAGTGACAAGCGGGTGGCAGCACGTGGTGAAGATGATCAAAATCTATGGCTATAATAACAACAAGAAATCTAAAGCATTGATAAATAACCAGAACAATGACAAAACAACAACACAAGCAAAAATAAAGGCAAGTCTAAAGCAAAAACACAGCGCTGGCAACATTTTATAGCCGTCGGCGTTGCGAAGAGAAAATTGTGATAAATTAACCGCGAGCACTATTTCGAAACAAATATGCTTGCGGCCGATCAGCTGTAATTAGTGAGCAACTCAGTCGGTTTTAGGTTTGTCGCTTTAAGAAAAGGGAAGTTGTGGAAGAAGGTTGCGGCAAATATGTCTGTGTGTAAAGTGAGCTGAAGTGGGAGTGTCGCTGCGGTGAGGGTTTGACGAGGCAGCAAGTTTGATGTAAAATAAAGCGTCAGAATCTAAGCCGAAGTCGAAGTTAATGTCAACATGAAATACGGCGCGACAGCAAAATGTAACATTGCATTAGAGAGACAGTAATACAGCATAAGAAATGCATTGAAATCAACCCGACAAGCGAGCAAATGNACGAGGCAGCAAGTTTGATGTAAAATAAAGCGTCAGAATCTAAGCCGAAGCCGAAGTCAATGTCAACATGCAAGAATGATAGAATACAAGATTGCGCCGATCAGAGAGGATTTTAGAGAATAACTTTTGTGTGACGTCACACTGGTGCAATTACGAGAGAGAAATGCCAAAACGTGAGCAAGAATGGAAGAAGAAGAAAAAATGTTGCAAGGAAAACGTAAACAAGTTGCACAAGTGTGACGTCATGCAAACAACGATTCTGTCAAATTCGTTAAGAGAGGAATAGCGGTCCGAGATCGGCGCAACCTTTGTATTCTCTCAATCGTGGTCAACATGAAATACAGCGCGACAGCAAAATGCAACATTGCATTAGAGAGACAGTAATACAGCATAAGAAATGCATTGAAACATGCGACATCTGAGCCAGAAGTAACGTTGAAGCGTCGAGCTTGAACAACACAGAAGAAAACTGAACTGAACTAAGAACAGCGCAAAAAGTGAGGATGAGCGCTTATATGTATGTACATATGTATTGGGGCATACAAATACATGCCAGGTGGTTAGATAGGCATATCCTTAATGTTATTAGCTTCTTGCTGAAGTTTATAAACTCTCCTGTTTATTCTTCACAGACGGTTCTAAAATGGACGAAGAAGGGTCGGATGCAGTACATTGAACAGAACCGGTAATTCATCGGTCCTTTAGGCTACCAGGTCACTGCAGCATCTACCAAGGCGAGGTCTTTGCAATAACGAATGCGCCAGAGATACTGCATGAAATCAACCCGACAAGCGAGCAAATAAATATTTACATAGATAGTCAGGCGGCCATTAAGGCTCTACTTTCATATGAAAAAAATTCGATCACCGTCGCTGACTATAAGGAGGCTTTAAGAAGGCTAGCTGTGGCTAAAACCGTCCACCTATATTGGGTCCCAGGACACAAAGGTGTGGAAGGTAATGAGAGAGCTGCCGAGCTAGCCAAGGAAGGCGTCCTCTTAGACGCCTCACTAATGACAAATGTACCAATTCTTGTTGGGGAAATCAAAAGATCGCAAGATCTGCTCATGTACCACCAAACGGACAGGTTTTGGAAACAAACTCAGGGTTGCAAACTTGCGAAAATTATGTGTAATTCATATGATAGGAAACTTAGTAATTTCCTAATATCAATAAGAAGAACAGACTCGAGGCTCATGATAGGATTGCTAACAGGTCATTGTTTGCAAATAGCACATGCATTCAAATTAGGTCGAATGGAGGACAAAAATGCAGGAAATGTAACTTTCACGAGGAACAGCTGCAGAGCCTACGAGCAGAAATCGACAAGGGACTAAAGTGTCTATTAGAGCTCGCTAAAGCTACGTCATTAACATTGCGTGAAAGCATTGATTCATAGGTCGTAAACGCATCTGGCAACGCTATGGATTTTATATTCTTCTATTTGAGACCTCTTATCGTCAGCCAGCATAACATAACGTAACCTAACCTCCTGTTTATTTTTCCTCTGAATTTGTTGACATCCAAATAGCAAGCTAATGAAACCAATTTCCTCTGCGCCCGAATGCAGCGGGACTCTATAGAGCAGCATTCTTCATCGACCAGTCATTTTGTGGAGCAGCGTCTATCGAAGCCGAACTTCCTTGTCTCGTTAGATGTAAATTTTTCCACGCTTACAAAAGGGCTTTGAGGATGGTCAGACAGAAAAGCTTTTATACCGAAGGCCGTAAAAAACTCTCACATCTCTCCAGATAGGATTTCAGACCAACAATATGTTCTTCTTTTTTACTTAAGGCTCTGGGTGGATGGTTGATCTGTATATTAGGGAAAAAAAATCTTACTGACAGCCAATAGCCTATCTGGTGTTCAATGAAGTTTTTCAATTTCATTTATAAAGACTTCCCTCCGGCGACAGTTCGGCCAGATCCTTAGTTAAGCTTGTTGTCAAAACCGAGCCAGTTAAGTTTATATATATTATATTCTGCGATAAAACATCGCAACGAAATGCAATAGCGCTAGAGTAAAACTGCATATACGCCAGGGTGGCTTCCCCTCATTCCTTTTTTGATAGCGTACGGAACTCGTCTTTTTTCACTAGAAAAAATAAGCTATCCCAAGAAAATTCTTCCTCAATTGTTCACAAGTTCACAGGCCTTCATTAGCTTATTTTCTACTCAAACTTCTTATTGGAAGTTTCAAAGAAAGATCGATGGAGCGGTATTATGCAGAGAACTCTCCTTCGACCAAGCAGACATAGCCGCCATAAAGAAAGTGGCTTATTTGCACGGAATCGACAAGGAAGGTAAATATACTCTCTGATAGTGAAGCGACGGGGATTCGGGCTCGCTCTCGATTAGTTCAAGGCTAGTAGGGACTGAGCTCCCTTTCGGTCGCATATGAGTATTTCCTGTTCATAATTATGCATATGGGCGCCATGCCAGAGGCATATTGTATGAATCTGTTTGGCGTATAAGCTGGCCAAGTGGACCCCCTATAATCGGTCTCACCGATAAAATATAGAGTAGGAGTACCTTCGACTACACGTTAGCTGTTCTGAAATAGATGGAGATAGTGCCACGTCAGCGAAAGCTAGAAGAGAAAACCAGGACTTGTGCTACTACAAAGTCTTACACTCCGACAGTCATGAAGGCTCATTGACAGGCCAATGCCTAATTGTGCTTCGCACTGTGAGACTAAATTTTACTCTGGTTGTTTGCTGTCGTAACTGCTTGAAGTGCGGTGCGCTAGAATTATCTCAATATATTTTCCTGCCAGCTTTTTCGAGGCTACAGTCTAAACATTCCGCCGTCTTTGAGACTTCGTCCTTGGCGCACAGAGCTTATGGCGCAAGTGTGCCTCTGTTTCGGCAGCCATCTAAACCTACCTAACAGGCTAGAGAAAAATAACTATCGAGAAGGCGACAACACCTAGCGAGCCTCTGGTTTTTCGAAATGGAGAAGGATGGATCTATTTTTATAGGAACTTGGTGTTTCCGTTCTTCTCTCTTTACCTGCTTTGAATTGTGCTGACGAAACCATCATAGACTTAAAAGCAGTGTTTTTATTTCAATTCTTTTATGGAAACAAGCGCGCTTGTGCTCCTGAAATGTTTATGCCATTTTAAAGTTGCATACTTTAAGGCGCATGTAACTGTTAAAATACGCCAAAGGACAAAATTATTTATTATTTATTAAAAGAAGAGTTGTGTATGCATTTGCTGCTGTTTCTGATGCCTACTGCGCCGGCGGCTAATATCCCAACTGCGACGTATATTTTTATAACCGCTATTTGACATTTGAGTGCATAGGAATAGTAGTAGCTACTGCAGCTACGATAGCCAATATCGGCAACAGCTAGATACATACTACACATATACATATATATAAACTTGTATTTGTAAATTCCAGCAGCAGATATATGTATATTGTTTGTCACATTGCGCAATCTATATCTGCAAGATATGAATAATAGACAGTCTCAAATGGTGAGTGGGGTAGAGTGTGTTTTAATCACCACTGACAGTAAAAACAATTGCAGACGAGTAGGTATATAGTTTACAGACATACATACATACTATAGATATATGCTACATTTTCAAGTATTAATTATCGTCAATATAACGGTTGCCCGCAGTCATTGCTGCAACAATTGCGAAAATAGCATGCAGATGAAACAATAGAGCAACTCTTTTGCGGCTGCTACAACAATCACAACATATTTTTCTCGTTAGAGTAGCGAATTTATTGGAAGAAATATTTTTTTAGTATAGCCGCATGTGTATGTTTATTAGGGTGGTAAAAAACTCACTCGCTCTCACTGTTTTTGAAAGGAATTCTGAAAAAAGGCATTCTTCAACCTAATTCTGAATTAGGACGTTCTTGAAAAGTTTTTTGAGATAGGGCGTTTTCGAACTGGCTGCGGAGATAGGTCTATCTTCCACTCAGCAGTGGAAGTGTTGTTAACGAAGGGAAATATTTTTTAGGTTTGGTTTGGGCCAAGTTCCTTTGTAGTTATTTTCTACGTTAGATCTATTTCGGCCGTTGAACTAAAAGCGAAATTTTTGGTTTAATTTTTAATGGGTATATTTCTTATACTTCTGATACCTACAAACATCGGGTCAAGGTTATAATAAAAAAATCAAAACCTCCAACAACAACAAGACTTAAAATAGATATTACAAGCCAGATTGGAATATTTTTGCCAACAGTCATGGCGGCATACATCGACAAAAGTATTCAGACAATACATACATACATATATAAAGAATGTGCATATGCACATTTGTATAATAGAAGAAATAATATGCACGAAATTTGCCAGAAACCGCATCGCAATGATATGAAATGAAAAAATTGTTTAGAGTCTAAAATTTTAGACAAACGGAGGGCTATATCGTACAAAGCCATGCATAGAAAATATATAGGGAACAAAAATGGTAAAATTTTCCACCATATTTATGTAGGTGAAAATATGACATACATTCTATGAATAATGGCGCAGAATTTCAACGAAAAAAATAATTAGCAAACCAATCGACAATATACAGAGCAGAAAGCCTTGGAAGCGTTGAAATATTAAGACGGTCTGAAATTTATGTATGTACATACATACATATATATATATATATATACCAGGAACCGAAAATAACGATTAAATAGAAAGATTTTTATATATCCCTTTTTTTTTTAAATTTTTTATATTATAGCACCAACTGACGGTGGCCTCCCTGATATTTCTTTAAATGTTTTTGTACACACGTTTTCGAGGTATCGATTGAAAAAAACGTTAATTTTTTTAAATATCTATAAGTTAGCAAAACATGGGCCCGACGGTGCCATTTTTTCCTCTTTTTAAAACGACCTTTGGAATACATTTTCAAAAGCGTATTTCTACAAAAGTTTTCTAAAATTTTAAAATTTTTAGTATAGAATGTTGGTTCACAAAAATCATGAACTAATCGATTTTCTTGAAAATTTGTGTTAAAATTCCTCATCTTAAAGTTACTCATACGCCATGTACGACGCATTTGAACAAACTTTTGATGGGAAAATATTAACAATTGATAAAAGGAAAGCGCTTAGTCGTAGCGTTATACTTTCCACAAAAATTATGTAGATAATTGACGGCTCTACCATGTAGGCGGATCGAAGTAAAATACTTCGAGTGCGGCTAATTAAGCAAAATTGGCTAAGTGAATTCGAGTGAATTTAAGTGAAAGCACAAAAGGCGATGTGAAAAGCCTATAGTTTCAGTTGCAGCAATTTTCACCACAACCAAATTAACATTGTGCGCAGTCAGAAATTATAGATTACAAGCGCAATTGTAACACCAATAGCCGCAGTACTTCTCCGGATAACAACGGCAATATGCAATGAATGCAAAATGCAACTGATGCAACAAAAGTTCTCAGCACTCTGCCATGCAATTGCAGTGGCGGCAGTGAAGTTGTTGAGTGTGTTGCTGCACATGTCCGCTTGTTTGTGGGATTTGGGGTTATACTAATTTGTTTGTAATTGATTTGCAATACGCTTCACTAGTCAAAAGCTCACTAAATGCCACTGCCGTTTTCCCCCTTTCAGGTTATTGCAGTTCAATACCGCATATCGTATGCTTTGTGCGTTAATTAAGAGAACAGAGAACCTCGTTTGGTAACGTGCAAATGCAAATGTTTCCATAGAATTTGTTTGCCCATTAAAGTGATTTCACATTTCTTGAATCTTTTTCTTTTGTTTCGGTAACAAAAAGGAAATACTTAATAGTTGTTCCCTTACCTCTTCAAATTTCAAAACTCTCACGTTGTCTAATACATATATTCTGGTTTAGCCAAGGGAACCTGTATGTATGTATCAGTTTTTGGATTGCGGCTATTAATGGACACGTTCCGAAGGGGCAACAGCAGCAACAGGTGTTGTGTGTACCTTTGACAGTTAAATTTAGCAGCTAATGTATCGAGCCGTTCAGAAGACATATAACGTCGTTCACTAACCGCTGATTTTTTTTAGCAACGGTTGTGCTTAACTGATGCGCCTTCTGAACCTACGCAATATAAATTTGATACCAAAAAACCAATTTTCACCATTTGCCGCCTGCCATCGGAATCTGATGAGCATGCCCCACTGTCCTTTTTCAAATTTCTTAATAATTGCATCTGGTGAAGTTTTTAGAAATTTGCATAAGTTATGAAAGGTTTATAATACAAGTGCTTAACTATTACTTCATTTCAAATGGAATAGATAGCAACTAGTTGATAGGAGACATATTTATTGAAGTGCAACTTCTTTAGCGGCGGTTGGTTGGTTGGGAGTAAATTGGGAAATTCAACGGAAATTGTACACGGAAATGGTGCAACGGAAATGGCTGGGGCTGAAACAAATGCTTCTTGAGAGTATGCACATGGTATTGCTAACAAAAAGGTTAAATAATAACACTTAGGGCCGTTTTCTGAAGTAACCTTTAGCTTTAAAGCTCACGTTATATTTAAAGGCTACATTAAAATTTATGATTGTGTCTAAAGTAAATCATTTTATTGTCGGTTTTAAATTGATTTACAACCAAGAAACAGACATACGTCAAAAACCGATAATAGAAATGCTTAACATTAGACATAGCTTTATTTTTAATCCAACCTTTAGATATAAAGTGAGCTTTAAATTTAAAGGTTACTTCAGAAAATGGCCCTTAGAAAATTACCAATACAAGAATGAAAGTAAAGGGGAGTAGGCACATAGATAAAGAAAAGGCAAAAATAAAAGCAAAACCAAAGATGTGTAAAGATAAAGGCAAAGCTGGAGATCAAAGTAAATTTAAACACTTTACATAAGTGAAGGGGAATATGTAGATGAAGAAAAGTATAAAGACAAAAGTAAAAACAATTATATTTGTATGTAATGAAAAAGATGAGGATGAGGATACCGATAAAAGTAAAGAAGAGAAAAGAAGAGAAGATAGAGGAAGAAAGATTAAAATAAAGGTAATCATAGAGGGTATGATTCTCGTGACTTATCGATATTTTTATCGCCTTTATTATCGATTTTTTAATTTTGCTATCGATATCTTTGGAACCTATCGATATGATAATCGATATTTTTATCGATTTTGTAATTGATATTTCCAACAATTTTGTTATCGATACTTTTAATCAGGTACGTCAACCGAACCAGTTTTAAACCGGAAACCGCTTTTTTTCTATTGATTAATTGAACCATTAACGAAACCGAAATTTTCCACAAATGTTTGATCCGAACCGAAAACCGAACCACTTTCCGTAAAGGTTTAAAGGTTCGTTTCAACCAATTTTCAATAGATAAATGTACTCACCTTTTTTTTATTTTTGTTAAACATGGTAATACCTACCACGTTTGTTTACCATGTGACAATATATAATGTAAAGGCAACCCATCTCATTTGACGGACACTTGACCCTTAACCTTGCGCGTTGTAGCACTTGACACTGTACACTTAAACTTGCGCATTATTTTTTTGCTTTTCGAACCGTTGAACCGAACCGAAACCCCAGTTCAAAGATCAAAAAAACCGCTTTGACGAACCAATCCAAAAGTGCAAAACGGTTCGAACCGCTGAACCGAACCGACCAAATTTTTCATCTGGTTCACGTCCCTGCTTTTAATCATTATTGTTATTGTTTTTGTTATCGATATTGTTGTAGATCTTATTATCGATATTTTTATCGAAGTTGTTATCGATATTTGTATCGATTACGATACTGTATCGATTCTGTAATCGATTTTGTTATCGATATTTTTTTTTCGATTTTGTTATCGATCTTTTTTCTATTATTCTATTTCTATCGATTTTGTTATCGATATTTTCATAAATTTTGTTATCAATATTTTTATCCATTTTCCAATCGATTTTGCTACCAACATTATTATCGATTTCGCTATAGCAATTTTTATCGAATTTGTCATCGATTTTGTTATCGATATTTTTATTGGTTTTGTTATCAATATTTTGTTGGATATTACTATCGATTTTGTTATCGACAGAGTATAAAGATAAGAAGGAAGATAAAGGAAAACAGAATAACATACATAAACGTAATTAGGAGGAACATGGGTGGAGGTAGGGATCTAGACAGAAAAAAGACAAAAAATATATTCTTAAGCAAAAGCAGATTTATGTATGTATGTATATATGTAACGTAAGTTTCACTTCTCCTGTTTTGCCCAGGCGCATTTACTTTTTTTTTAGTTATACTTACATTTTTATTCTCTGTGTACTTTTACGTTCTTTATATAAAGGTTTTGTCTGAGAATACTCGTAGTGAAATGTTTTGGTAATAATTTTCTAGAACATTTTAACCCTCCAGGGCAGACTAGTTTTTTTACTCCAGCTTGGTTCGTTTAAGGCAAGAAGAATATTTTCACCGTTAAGTGTTGACATTTTAAAGCATCTTCAACTTTTAGAATGAAAAAAATGTATTAAAATGAAAAAAATTAAAAAAAGAGCTGCGGCAGATATTCTCCATGCTTCCGTTTTTTTTTTTTAATTTGGTGGCACACTTTTAAAACTTCACAGATATGCTGTACTTGATGCCAGCTTTCATTGCCTCTAATATGAACATTCTATTTGAAAACTTCCCAAAGTTATTAAAAGACAATTATGATTTTTTCGAGTAACGATGAAAAAATTATGAATTTCGGTACTTTTTTGCTTTTTAGCCTTGCACTTGTACGCTACTCCATAGTGGGGATTTATGTAAACAAACAAGCATGAAAGGTCCTATCTATGTAAATGGTAAATATTGGCTTGTGACTAGCTGTCAGCTTAGGCAAACTTGTGTTGGTGAATTTTGCGCGCTCAATTTTGCAATGGCACGCGTATAAATTGACTTTTCGGTTGTAGTAATCAACCGTACAATTGCAAGCGATTGCTGTTGCCTACGCTCGCTATTCGCGCTGCTTATTTTGTGATGCCCACGACTATGCTCCAAAAACAAAAACATGCCATCAAGCGAGCGCACATACATATGTATGTACATACATTAGAGTGGTCTAAAAAAATGTTTTCGTCGGTAGGGTTCGGGACACCATCCAAAATTTTTCCTCTTGCCGACAGCGGTGCTGGCAACAAACTTTACGTTTCTAAGCACAAATTTAGGGGATGCTCATGATGCTAATATTTTACTCTAGAAGTATTGTGTACATACATATATTAATCAAAAAATTGTTTAAGCTACCTAAGAACTTTTCAAATTTAAATTATCTAAAAAAATATCACAAGCTTCAGTTGTCATGACAACATTAGCTTTTTATGAAAATCACCAATATTTTTGCCAGTTTCACAGCGATCCAGTAGCGCATTTCAAGGTCATTTAGCACCCTGTATTGGTTACAGTAGAAAATTGAAAGTTGGTATAAATATCCAAAGGAAAAAACTAAGAGGTGCCCCATTTTCTACAATGAAATTCCTAACCCCCCCCATTACAAAAATTGGACCACCCTAATGTGCATGCACAAATATGAACACATTTAGCACATGCGCATATGTACTCATAGCAAACATTGCAATGTCGTGTGGATTGCAACAGTTGGAGTTGATTTTGCTGTTGTTGCTGTGCTGGCAGCCAAGTGACGTTGTTGCTTTTTTAGTGGTTTTGACACCTTTCGCGTAAACGCGTGAGTGGCAAGCAAACGCGCCCAGTTTTCAGCTCAAAGCAATGCGTGTGAAAAAGCAACAACATGCCCAGCTAGTGTGGTGGCAACATTGGCAGCCAAGCCAAGGTGCAAAAATGTGTTAATTATCTTTTAATTGGTTAATGAGACTTCAACGGTGTCGGGTGGGGTTTGCGGCAATATCCGCATGAATGTATGTATGACGCCACAACCTCCACTTGTATTAATTATACTACGATCCAACATGTGGCGGTTGCTTGGCGCTGACGTTTTGTTGTTGCTGTTATTCCACCATTATTATTATTATTGGTCGCTACACACGCATCGATGGCAAAATGCAATGGCGCAGAGATGCGTGCGTTTATTTTGTTTTGCTAATGTAAGCAGTTGCTGCAGCTGTTGAACGGACAAGCGAGTGCAATGGGCGAGTATGACGCCTGATGTTGTGATTGTTGCAATACAATTGTTTGACATACATACATACAACTTCGCTTTTTTTTGTTTGTTTCTACTCCTTTATAGCCGCATTGCTTCGGTAATTGTTGTCACATAGCAAAAGAGAAAATAAAATTTTTATTATGCGCGATTCGTCTACTGGGTTTCTTTATTATTTACTGTTCGCAAATTATTACAAATATAGGCTAGCGAAAAGACATTATGCGTGACATACAACAAGAAGCGTGGAGGCGCACAAACGTTCAGATGGAAGTGTCAGATTGCACATGACTCGGAGCAATCGCTGGCAGTTCGGCCAGTTGATATAAAAAATTTATAAATTTAAATGAATTGCGGATATTTCATTTACATATGTATATGTATGTAAGACAAGAAGTACAATATGTAGTCAGTATCAGCTGTGCATATTAAATTAGGCGTGTTAAAGTGTTTTAAACTTCACAAAATTTTCATTATTTTTCTTTTTGCATGTACAAGATTTTTCGAATCCATATATACTGGCCTCTCCGATAAAATATTTAAATAAATCAAATCCGAAAGCTCAGAGGTAAACCTCATATTTCCAGTTCGTGGGCAATCCCTTAAGATGCCATTTAATATAATTTAGACCCATATTTAACCCTTTCCCTGCATTTGTACATTATATTGTACATTTAATTTTTCGTAACATTGGAAGCGTGCCACAAAAAATCTTATTAATATTTTTGAAAACAAATTAAACTTTTTGGAGTTTTGGAGTATCCCGAATAGTTAACGTAAATTTCAAAATCGAAAACGTTTCAAAAATATTTTTATTTAAACAAATTAAAATTCCAGTGACACGCAAGTTGTGGTAATTTACTGTACAAAAAATTCGCGAAAGTCAAGTAAAATCGCTAATAAAAGCATATAGTATGGAAATATAAAAAGCATTTAATCATTAAAAATGCTAAAATTAAACTGTCGTGATTTAAAATATTTTTCCGCAAATGTTCAAAAAAATTGTACAATATATTGTACATTTAAACTGAAAGGTTGTAAGTGTCTTGTACAATATATTGTACAAACACGTCCGCAAAGGTTGCAGTTGAACAGGCAATTAGGGTAGTTTTGCCGTGGGTACATTTTTGATTTCTCGATCTACTGAAGGCAGAAAACCCGGGAAGGTTTATTAAAACGGGTCATTTGTATTTTATATTGTAATTGCATCTGAAATTTTTCAAAATTTCTTTATATAATTCTCTTCTCATGTAGAAAATTTTAAATTTTTGAATGCAAATCTTAACTAAAGATATAAAATAATCTTTCCAACATATCTGCAGAAAAATCAATTATTTTGTACATAAATAAGTTCATTTTCAATGAAATAAAAGTTTTATTCCGTCGAACTTAGTAAAATATTTATTGAGTTTTCTTGAGTTCTTTTACTCCTTTGAGTACTTTTGTACAATATATTGCACAATTTTGAGGTAGCCCTAATAGCTACCAAAAACCACTTTTGAATAATTTTTTTTTTACTTTTGGTATTATGAGGCTCTATGAACCTTGTAATTAGAGAAAAAATTTTTATATTCATCAGGGACGGATTTGACCGGAAAGGGTTAAAATGTGGGGAAACAAAATGGAAGTTTTTTGAAGCATTTTCAGCAGAAGTGTTTAACGGTGGGCCGAAATGTGCTGCACTGGCCTGGCAAAAAGTAAACGTAGAAAACATACAAAAGTGCAAAACTCAACGTTCAGCAGGGTTTTAACTGTTTTTGTAAACTTCTCAAAACGCAATAATGAGAAATATTTTCTGTGATTTTTTTGAGAACTGCAGGCAGCCCTTAGCCAGGAAAACAATTTTAAATTTTGCCTCTTTTTTCCATTACAAAAAAACAAACTTCCTAACGAAGAAAATCGATGGACAACTAAAGTTCTGTGAATGGTGAACTGAAAATGCGCAATGATTTTTTTTTTTTTTTTTATGAAACATTAACAGAAAAATGTTACTCATACGACATGTATGGCTCAGGAGAGGGATGTCCGAATTATATGTAAAAATAAAATTATTGTTCAAAGGAGGCCTTAAATTAAATAAAAATATTTTTTTTCTCCCATAATGTATGCTGAACTGAAAATTTGTATTACTGCTTTATATTTTTATTTGTTTCCCCGGCCGACGCACAATGGCGTGTTTTTGACTTTTTTTGTTGCAAAACTCATAACTTTTAAACTAATGAAGATATTTTATAAATTTAAATTGCTTTTGAAGAAAAAATATCTAAAAGGTAGTAAGTTAGTTTTTCTCAACATAGATAACATAAAGACAGCATCCTTATTTTATTTGAAGTTTGGTTATGTTTTATTCGCTCTAACTAGTATTCGCTGCAGTCCATCATTCTTATATCTTTTTCCTAAACGTTTTTATAATTCTTTGTTACATTTTTTTTTTAATGAAACGATTCAAACTTTAGTTTACTGAAATTATAAAAACGAATACTAATTATTTCAAAAAATTCATGGATATAAAACTATAAGTTGTAAATACAGTGGCAAAAATATAAATAACGAAGAGATATTTTAGCAACTTTTTGTTAATCCACTTTCGATTATTTAATGTAAAAGTTAGCAAAATACGACAAAGTTTCATAAAAATTTTGAGCTTTTCAATTAGATTTCTTAGAAACATTCTGAGTAGGCAGTTTTGTAGCCCATTCAATTCAAAGTGCAAATTTTAAGTAGCTAGGACTTATTGTTGATTTTTGAGATTTTTTTTTTGTGGAAGGAGTCGTCATTTTCTCCATATAAAAAAATCGGTGTATGGAAGAAAATGCGCCAACAAAAAATTTGCAAAAAATTGACAGTTCAAATTTGAACTTCATTATACTAAAATTTAGTGAGCTACAAAACTGCATACTCAAAACGGTTCTAAAAAAATCTGATAAAAGTGTTTAAAATTTTGATCAACTTTGCTTAAAATTCGTCGAACTTTTATAAATGTTCTGCAAAGTTTTGAAATTTTGATTTACTTGATTTTTTTTTGATAGTAAGCTATATTTTCATAAAAAAATAATAAAAAAATTTGTAAACAAAGAAAAAAGCCAAAGTTTGCTAAAATTTTTTTCCCTACTTACATACATTTTCGCTACCCTATATTCAGTGTGTGTACATTTTGCGACCAGTTTAAATTTTTTCTCTTTATTTTGTTTTAAATAAAATTGTGTCAAAAGATGTTATGTCCTTTTATTCTAAAAAAAATGTATGTTCGGATTCTATGCCTTAGAAATGTCCCAATTTCTTTCCACAAAAATCTGGTCACCGTACGTATAATCCTTCAGTGATATAAGCGCATAGTCTAAAAAATCTCTAATACAAATTGACCCGCCCTAATGCATAATATATACATATATCTATTTAAAACTCTCTTTACAAGCCTTTTTGATATATGCAGCCTTTATAATAAATAAAATACAATAAACTTTTGTTGATTAAAAAACTTTAGAAAAACTACTAAGAAATAAGTTTAAAATCGAAAGATTTAAAATTTTAATTAATTTAATTTCCTAAAATGCACATTTTTTTTTGCAGACAACAATAGTTTGGGCGTGCGTAGCGTAAATAAATTTTCAACTCAACTGTTACTCGCTGCAAAACAACACTTTTTTCCTTAGAAATAAATTTAAAAAGTATTCTAAATATTGAATATTCATTCTATATTTTAATTAACTTTTTGAACAACAATACAAGCAAGCAAAAATATTGTATATGTAAGTATATTTACATATCGCCAGGTTAAACATACTCACAATACACTTAAGTGTGACGGGTAAAATGTGAACTCATGAAATAATATTAAATGAAAATGAAAAAAATGCTTCGTACTTTAGTACAATCATGTATGTATTTTTAAATGCATTTTACATTGATTAGCTAAATGCTGAAATTTGTAAAATTATTCGATTGGAAGTAAAAATATCGAGTAGTTGAAAGAAAGTCAATGGCGTCGACGAGTGATGCACTTCTTTCATTGAATCAGAAAAGTATGCTATTGCTTGTAGATAAGTAAATACATACATATTTAGTACATGCACTATGTGTGAATAATGTATGTAAATGAGTATGAATTATCCGTATGTGCGTGCTCTTGTGAATTTGACAAATAGCCTTTGGCGCGCACATGTAAGACACACACATAACTCAACAATGAGAAAGATTTAATGAAATTTTTGGCCAACAAGCAGCACAATCACAGGCACATAGTATGTACATACATAAGTATTTCAGTAATACAGAGCAGTAGCATTCGATTTTAGTAGCGGTAGCCATATTCACTATGAAACCGTAAAAACAGTTATGAATGTAATAAGAGATGTATTTAAATATATACACTACGTACATATTCTTAGATACATATGTGTTTAGTATGTGCATACATACATTTAAAAAATACGCATACGCACTGTTGTACACATATGAACAATATGATTCTTTACAGTGAGCATTTCCTTAGAACAGTGATACTTAACCGGCGATGCACGGAAGTGGTCCGAAAAGCCATTCCAAAAATCTATTATACGAGTATAAAAGGTAAGCGCGGAATGCTTTTATATTGCGATGAAAACATTTATAAAAGTAGTAAGCTTCATTAAAAAGAGTACATTTAACACCCCACCAAAATATTTGCACCTTATATGAGAGCCTTATTGGATATGAACCTAATACCATGTTCTGACTGACATCGAAAACATGTTTTCGTTGCTAAAACTGGTTTTTGACCTAAAACTTGTGTTTTCGTCAATGTAAAATCTGTCAAACGAAAACAAGTTTTCGCTGAAAACCACTTGAAAACTTACGTTCCACTCATTCCAATCGGTGTCTGCACTAGTTTTTTTCGATTATTTATCGAAGTGGAAGTTATATTTTATCATCTTTAACACGCCATTTCGGATTTATTGTTAATTGGCTGACTAAAATAAAATAAGCATGGAAGTAAAAGGTTGTTAATGAAAAGAAATTGAAGGGAAAATATTTTGGTTTTGTATTTGTGCAGCAAAACTGTAAACAAAAGATGTAAGAAATGTCAACAAAAACACCAACAGTCGGTGTGAACAGCCTTCAGCCCACAATCCCAAAACTCGTTTTCAAGGTGTTTTCGTTGTCGGTCAGAACATTGTATAAGTTATGAGAGTGAGGTTGAACTTGAAACTTCAACCAGTCATTGCGTTCTAAATTTTGTGCGGCCACGGACAATGGATGGATTTTCTTCAAAAAACGTGGTTTTTGGTACTTTTCGAAGCTTTTCTTCAATATCCCACAAAAAAAAAAACTCCCAATAAACCTCTTAATAAATTATATTATGGAACTTGTGCAATTTTAAGGAAAATTATTTATGCTACAAGCGATCACAGTCGAAAATAGTGAGATTTACAATCAGCTACACAGTTTACTTGATTATTATTAAATTTTTTGTTTTTAATTCGTATAGATGGATTTCTACCTATCGAGTGTAAAAAGGGAAAAATTTGTTCAACCTTGTTTTATGCCATTTTTTGCACAGTTTTTGTTGATAAAATCACTTCATATTGCCTTTACTGTTACTCTTCTTTGTGAAAAATGTATTATTATTCTATATAAAATCTACATTATTTGTGAAAGGATAACAGTTTCCTTGACCCCAATAGTCAAGGGTATGATTTAAGCCAATCGGAATTGGTGGATCTAACAAACTATATTTATGGGCTACAAATTTTGTGTGCAGCAGCATAGAAGAAATATCTATTTCCACATGGTGCATAAGTATTTGCGGGTCCACAGAATTCAGCAAAAAAGCGGTTCGTATATTAAATACTCCATGTACTTCAGCTGAATGCTCATTCAGCACTCAAAGTTTCATTCACTCAAAGAAATAAAACCATAATTGGAATCGCGTCAATAAAAAAAATGCGACGAAATGATATTTCACTAAAAATTCTACCAGCTGAGGGTAGCTTAACCAGCTTTTCAGATGCTCAGACCCCAAGAATGACAAAATAGAATTATTAATTTTCACATTTCTTAATAAAACTTTAACTCAACCATAGAAGGTCACATTAGACGAAGCATGACTTCCTAGACTAAAGGCACAAAAGTAACTAGATTAACACACGTATGAGAGTTTTTCCCAAACCAAAAATCTTGTGGCAAACCCTAAGCCCCAGGATTCGATGGGAGGATGTCAGGGTTAAAAAGCCAAGCTGATGATGAAATCATCAATTCCGCAAATTGATTTGACGAAGCATCTTCCGCTTTCTCTGGCATCACCTCTAAACCTCTTTCACCTTTCAATTATTTTCGGAATTAAACTGGCGATGAAAAATTCAGCGAATTATCTTTTTTAAAGTGGTTCACTTTTCGTGTAAGCTAGAGTTATTATATGTTTTATTATAATTTTATAAATATTTATTCAAAAAAACATTAACCATGCGAATATATGGTCACCGTAATTATAATATATAAATGCACATATTCTGACATGTGTATGTATTCGCGGGTCTAGGCTCAAGTGTATGTAGATAGGGGTGGTCCAAAAATGCATGCGAAAAAGTAAAGTCGGAATTTTTATGCTCTCATTGCTCTATACCGAAAAAATATACCCTTATTTTTTAATTTATATTTCTTTATAGGTTCGCCAAAAACCCACAAAAACCCCGAAAAATGCAATGGGACGACCAATAAAAATCTTTATAATTAAAATATTGTTTAATAAATAATTGGGTATTATTACCGAAAGTCTGCTGAAGAGAACCAGAGTTTTCCGTTCGAAAAATATTTACTTTCAAGAATTCTATACCATTTCTACAAAAAAATTATTTATTTCCCATATAAAAATACATGGAAAACTTTGAGCGCTTTGAGCGCCTTCTGAATATTTTTTGATTTCAACATAAAAATTAGGGGTATACTTCTTATCGATATAGAAAAATCCTAGTGGGTGAGAGCATTACAATCCCGACTTTACTGTTTTTGGACCACCCTAATGTATGTAGTATATTCACATATAGCAATATTGGTGCATGCTTTATTTCACATTTTCTAATAAATTTATCCTTGTTTGTTTTGAAAAGCCCTGCAGTGTTTTAATATCTACAAGTGTCCATAAAAATATATATACATATATTTGAACATTTTCGGTGGCTTTCGTCTTGAACACAAGACTGACTAACATACATATGTACATACAGACGATGCGTTTACCCCTCACACATATGCACACAAGTCGCTCACATACAATTGCATACTTTCTAAAGCATGACAGCGTACAAAACTTCTATTCCCACATCGACGACTTCTCAACTGTTAGGCATTTCTTTGCGTACACTCACAAAAAAAAGCCCACCCTGCTACTCATTTAGAGTTTGGTTGAGTACATGGCCACCATTCTAACGAATCGTACAACCATACTCCTATGCATCTTTCTATGCTCCTGGGCATAACTCTTACTAACCCAACAGCCATGCAACGAATTCAGCTCCATCATCGCCGTCAGCAGCCAACGTCGCCGACTTTGCCCTCACTGGGTGTTCTTGCCCTAGCCCTCGCTTAGTTTCGTTATCGCTATTTGGCTCAAAGCATTGTTTGCCATCCAAACACTGCCGCTCATCATACCTTATACATTTCTGCCACCCACATTTTCCACTTCCTTAGCTAACTATAGCGCATCTCCACGCGCGCAGACGAAAGTTTTTCATTTGCCATCTCATCAGCGTTGTGATTTAATTCAGTCGGAAAGGCAACATTGCAACAACAAAAAGCGAGCGCACTCACATCTTAGCAGCCCTGGAAATCATGAACCAACTAAACTCTACTCTGGTCGTCACTGGACTCTTGCGCTCCGACTGTACTGTAAATATACAGCAATCATACTTCTAAATTTGGTTGTAGGAGTGCAAGAGAAGGTAGCAACCTAATCAAATGAGAGCTCAATCAAGTTAGCGGCGCTANGCACAAAAAAAACGAAAAGTGGCCGAAAATAGCACACAATGAGCACAATAATACGGACAAATTTTTTCTTCATTTTTTCATTTTAGCGCCGCTAACTTGATTGAGCTTCAAATGAGGACAGAATCAAACTGAACCGAACCCATCCAAATGCCCAAAAGCAATGCATTTTTTTTTAATTGGTCCTAAGGAGTTTTTGATTTGTGTATTTCTAACTCGGTTTTGGTGTTGATGCAGTTTTTCGTTTTGTTTTGCTTTACCATTCGCCATGTTTAGCTTTGCGACCAGTATCGCTATCTTCGGTGAAGTCGTCGACACTGTTCGGACTACTCAAATTCGACTCAAGAGTAAATCACTCGTAGAATCAGAGGGAAAATAAAATTTTCGTAGTAGATTTGGATTTTTTTTATTTTCGCTTTCATGTCAAAAATCCTCTTTTCAAACTTTACCTGAGTTGCATGAAATAGGAAATCATTTAAATATTTTAAAAGCAAAAGCAAACCTGAGCCAAGGTAAGAATAATAATTTGCGCATTAAGGTATGTATCTAGTTAGTAGAATCTTATATAAAAGTAGAACATGTTGTATCAGACCTTTTGTAAAAAGAAACCCTACAGAGCAATGCTGGCTAAGAAAGTTCCAAGCCTTCTGCAAGATAAATGAATGGAAGTTAGCTAGATAGTTTGAAAGATTTTTTTTTGTCACGAAAGTCCTTCAAAAAAGCTCCTTGCGAAATTATTTTTGGCCAAAAGCACTTGAGCAAATGGAGTTGTATATCATTTACTCGCGCTGCTTCAACAGTCGCAATGGCCGACTGAGCAAAGTTATTTCATTTTTTTGACTTTATTGGTTTGAAAAGTAAGGCTCATGCATTTCTTATCTTAATGTCATTTAATTTTTAAAACCTTATGTTATCTTTTTTAAAGTTTTCACATTTTATTATTTAAAAATTTTGTTTTGACAAAAAGAAAAAAAAACGTTTTTTTTCATTTAAGTTTTATGAGCTCATTAAATTTTTTCCTTTTTTCATTAAACTTTGTTTTTCTTTTTTAATCTATTTTTTTTTAAATTTTAGATTTTATTGTAAAAAGTTAATTTCAATAAACTTGCAGAAACTTATTTTATTTATTTTTTATGTTCTTAATTAAATTTGTTTCTAAAAAAATAAAATTTTTTCGTTTCTTTTTTGAACTTTATTATTTTAAAAAGAAAATTTCATGCGTATAATCTTCTAATTTAATTTAATTTTTAAAAATTTATTTTATAAAATTTTTACATTTTATTATTTTAAAAAGGAATTTTATTATCATATAGTTTTTAAACACCTACTTTATTTAATTATTTTTTATTTTGTTATTAAATTTCCTTTAACTTTTTGATTTTATAAAAAAAAAGATTATTGCATTTAAATTTCAGGAACTTATTTAATTTTTTTCCTGTTTTCCTTTTTCATTCAACTTTGTTTTTTTCTTTGATTTTATTTTCCTTTTAACCGACTTCAAAAAAAGGAGAAAGGTATCAATTCGTTGAAATATTTTTTTTCTGCATGTTACCGCATAACTTTGGACCACGTCAACCGATTCCGATAATTATTTTTCTGTCGCAAAGGTAGTGTCTGACACTAAATTTGTTTAGTCCCATACTAATTTTCTTTAGATCCGATCATTTGATCTTGAAAAAATGAACGGTAGATACTCCATTTTTATACAGATGAGAATTGAAGTCGGTTGTGTTTTTTGCTTAAAAATTACTTGTAAATTTTAGTTTTTATTAAAAAAAAAAAGTTTCAATTAACTTTTGTAAACTTTACTTATTTATTGTTTTCTTTTTTGATTTACTTTTTTTTATTTCTTGCTGAAATTTAAACTATTCAATTGAAGATACCAAATTGGATCTAAAATTGACTCATTTTATCAAATATCTGAGTTTCCTTTTATCAGTAGGATTTTACCTTACTTTAAATTTTTACTGGAAATCGTGGTTTAACCGCAAAGAAATGACCTCAAAAGACGACATCAGCAGTGCGAAAATTGAACATGTTTTAAGATAAGCGGCTTTTACAAAAATTGGAGTACATCTACTCCAATTGGAGTGAAGCCCGAACGCTTGCTGTTGACGTCGTCGGCATCACCAACCTCAACGATTTACTTTGCTTTAGTTTCTTCTGCTCGCCTTCCTAGTTTTTCTTTTTTGTATCTTATTTTGAGTTTTTGTTTTCCATATCGCCTCTGGCGCAATTCTCTGGTGTGTCTTCATCCTGCTCTATTTATACATACACATATGAATGTGTACATATCTGTGTTCGTATGGAAAAGTAGCTTATGTCGAAAGGCCGGCTTTAGTATAATGCGGCATTCCCTTTATTTTTTAAACGACAAGGAATTTTTTGATGAGACTTAAAAAGAATATTGACTTGCTAGTATCGGAACTATTTCTTGTACGTTTATTTGCTAAAAGCTGTTTAACGGCTTAGCGCCCGTGAGTCATTCGTAATCGTATGCTGCGAATGCCGATTTATACTAAAGCCAGCCTTTCGACATAAGCTACTTTTCCATACGAACACAGATATGTACATATAAATATGAGTATCTTTGCCACCAGTGGTTGTTTTTGTTATCGGTGGTCTATGCTTGGCTGGAGTTGCTGGTGGTGCCGTTGCATTGAGCAGTGGGAGTTGCAATGTGTATTGGACGTAGAGTAGAGGAAATTCTAGAAGATAAGGAAATCGCTTAGAAGTTGTTTGAGTAGTCGCACATAGTTTATAATTTGCATATGTATGTAAATATTGGGTCATAAGGAAAGCATCCGTCGATTTTAGGGTATATTTTTGGACAAAAAAAAAATATTTATTGAAACATACATTCCGTACATATGCAACGGAATTGAGGAAATCACTTCTAGGACCTGCGTTCACTCACTGCAATCTCACCGTACAAATCACAAAATTTTCGCAGAATTTTCACTTTTTATAGTAAAAAAGTGTACTGTGCGTATTTCTGCAGATATTTCACTCATTTTCAAATCAATATAACTTTTAGCTCGAAAGACTAAACCATTTCACTAAACGGTAGCCTGAAACGTACGCCCGTTTCATGCAATTGGATTAGTGTTGCCAAATTTATGAACATCCATACCACATATTGACAAAGATCTGGAGAGATTTTTCAAATGACCCCAAACACATGAACATTCGTGTTTTAACGCATACACACATATGTACATAAATTAACGTGCATATGTGCATAAGTGTATGTGAGTTGCAAGCAGTTTTAATAGATGATTTGAAGGATTCGCTTTCCAAAGGAGCACAGTATAACAAGAAATCTAAAACGGCGCACAAATTTTGAATGAAAATATTTTATTCTGTTACGAAAGGTGGAATTATGCCATAATTTCCTGCTGATGTTCGGTTTATGGTTGTACATGGCGTATGAGTAGCATTTTCAGTGTTAAAGCTGTAATATTTTTTCTATTATGGAAACTTAAATTAAAAATATCTTTGAAAAATTACTTGATATAAAAAACTGGTATACAGTTTCGTAATCTACGAGCCAAAATTAACTTTACGTATCTAGGCGTTGTTTGTGTTATTTTAGCGTTCATACATTATTATGGTCTGCAAATATCCTTCCGCGAACGCTTTAACGCACTTACCTACAGTGTTGCTTTACTTTACTAGAATTTAATTAGCTAGAAAACTGTATACCCAAATTTTCTAAAAAGTGTGAATTTTTGATATTTAGAACTTTGTAGATTTTATTATTTTTGTCTACAATTTGAAACTTTTACTTAGTTTCTGGGAAAATCTGAAACTGTCAAGAAATTCAAAACTAACTTTTTCAAGTTATGGTCCGGATAAGGACCAGTAAAAGGACCAACGCTGGAAGTCTTGCGAAAATTCCGAAATTCTATTAAGTGGTTTAGATGAGAATTGATTATCAGTTATCGACTTTGATGGAGGGTCGGCGCACTTTCTATTCATTAACGACTGTCATAAGTTATTCTTTTTCATGGAGGTCATCAATTCGCTTGATGACAAAAGATTACCAAACTGTCGAATAAATTACCAAATTATCAAACCCAAAAAAGAAACAAAATTACTAATCTTGGTAAAAAAAAAAATCCCGAAATGGCACCGCTGTTTACATATCAAATTTCATGTGTAATTATAAACTTTTACTCCCAAACTTACATTCTCAACCCACTGTTAGTCGCCTTACTATATGGTTGTTTCTTGTTGCTTCCTCAGGCGATAATTTCTCAGTGCAGTTTTTCCGTATGATACCTCTGCCGCTGCTGCTGCCAATGCTTGCGCCACTATCCAGCTTCGCACAACTTTGCTCCTCCCCTATAAAATTGATGTTTTGATTATTGTGGGAGCACAAAACGATAGTTTTCATAAGAACATCAAACTGCACACGGCTAGGTCGGAAATAGTGCGGAAAATACAAGCATACACGCGTACTCCGTTGGGAGTTGGAATATTAAGACAGCATACTTGATTAATATGACATTTATTAAGTAAAAGTAAACAAAACTGAATAAAAGGGAAAGTAGAAGGATAAAAGCTACTGTAAAAACAGTTAATTTTCTTAATAACTATTCAACTTTTCGTTAGAAAGCGTATTTAATGATATTAAATTGTAAAAATATGTACATTAGACTGCATCACTCCCCATACAAAAAATCCGTACTGTTTTTCCATTGGAATTATAGAATCTATTATATTTTAAGACGTCCATCAAAATCAAAATATTTCGGAAAAATATTAAGATTTAAGCGAGCTGGACCGATTTGAAAATACTTCCAAAAATGGAGTTTTTTGAAAAAATCCCTTCAAATGACAAAACAGTGTAAGCATAAAAAATTTGCATAAAAATATTTTTAAAAACTTATAAAAAATTTTGAACGGAATCGTAATAAAGATTGGTATAAGAAAAACTTGAATAACTGAACCTAAACTCTTCCCATTTAGACTTGTGAGGTATCATTGGAAAGGTATTTTCTCACCCTTTTTATTTCTTTGCTAATAAGCTCATTTAAAGGATGAAAGAAAAGGTAGGATGAACGAATATCATGCAAAGTTGAATTATGATGTGTTGGTATTTGAAAAAAAAAAATTGGGACACGAATGACTTTTTTTTGCACATAAATAAAAAGAGTGGGAATATACCTTTCTACCGAGATCCCATAAGTCTAAATCACAATAGTTTTGGCCCAGTTATTTAATTTTTAAGCATAATCTGCTTTGTCATCTGAGGGGACTTTTTTCAAAAGGTTCTTTAACTATTAAACTATTTTTATTCATAAAAAACTCCATTTTTGGGGGTATGTTCAAATTTGAAACAACGGCGTTTAATATGGCCTTTTCCGTTTTTAATCGATTTTACGATTTATCAACCTTTGTACACATTATTTTTTAACCTTTTAAGCGTTTATGACTAATATATTCGTTATGATTAATTGACTCCTGTACATATACCTTCATGTATATACCTATACTAGTGATGGGACTATCCGTATAAGTGAATATCTGTATATTTGAATATCTGGATATTGGTTCCGATATTCTTCTGTGCGGATAATATCCAGATATACGGTTAATGTCCTTAAATTCTCTTATACGCATATTCGTTCATTTTCATATCTGGATATCCTTAACAGTATTCGATTATTGAATCTATAGAGTTGCTAAATAAACAATAGAAACTTCGTGAATAAATGAAAATTGTTATTTGAAAATAAAAACCCCCATTTAGAACTCCCGCCCTAATTTATACTTATTTTATTTTTTTTTTTATTTTGTGATCACACCTAATACGAAATGTGAAGGCAAGGTTTCAAAATGGGTGTACATAAATATGTTTGTATGTATTATTAAAAGTGCCTGTAAGAGTTTGAATTGAATATATTAACAGCCGTACAAAAATACATCCTAAGTTGAGTTATTTCAAACAAATCCGCTTGTAGGTAATTTCCATGCAATGGTTTTATTTTATACACACCCGTGCTACAATGATGCCGCAGCTGGCTTTTACATTATTATGAGATTGTGTCATTTCATACATACATACATATGGGCATTTGCATGTGCATTAGGGTGGTCTAAAAATTCATGTAAAAAAGTAAAGTCGGAATTTGAATGCTCTCACTCACTCTAGGATTGTTCTATACCGAAAAAATTATATCCCTGTTTTTCATATTTTGAAATCAAAGAAATATTAAGAAGTCGTTCAAAGCGCTCAAAGTCTTCCATGTATTTTATATTGGAAAAAAATTCATTTTCGTAGGTATGGTATAGAATTCCGGAAAATCAATACTTTTCAAACAGAAAACTTTGTTTCTCTTCAGGAGGCTACCATTTTTTGAGTTAAGAGGTGTGCTATAAAAAATAGTTAACAACAGAAAATGGTTGAATAAACAACTGGGTATTATTATTGGTATTCCAATGATGAGAAACAAAGTTTTCCGATCGAAAAATATTGATTTTGAAAAATTCTATACCATTTCTGTGAAAACTTGTTTTTTTCCCCATTTAAAGTTCATGGAAAACTTTAAGCGCTTTGAGCGATCTCTACATATTTTTTTGGTAAAAAAAACCAAGTATAGAACAATCCTAGGGCGTGAGAGCATTCAAATTGCGCCTTTGTTTTTTTTTCTGACAACCCTAATGTACAGATATGTATATGCATGCATAGGATTCCTACTGCGCTGCGGTCTCGTGCTTGGCTTCAGTTGAACCAAGGAAAAGCACAAAACCTCTGAGGGCGGTTTAAAATTGAAATAAGGTTATGTTTGCCAAAAAAGCACAGACAAAGCCATATGTTTTGTTGATATGCGCATGCAATAGTTTTTAAAGGCAAATTCAAACTTATACTTGAATAGAAAAAGAATTACTATTTTCTCTTACTTTGAACTTTCCCTCAGGTAGGTATGAGCAAGAATGATAGAATAATATTCTTGGGTATGAGCATATAATACATACACACATATAAGGACAGACAGATGGCTGCGTTAATTCGAACCAATTCCTTAATTACACGGAGATATTTTTTTTTTTTACTATTTACTATTCCGCGATCAAGAAGACGGCCGCTGTGGTGTAGTGGTAAGCAGTGCGCGCTTACACTCCGCAACTTCTGGGTTCAAGCCCTGGTCAAAGCAACATCGCAAAAAAAAATATAGAAAAAAGGTTTTTTCTTAACAGCGGTCGTCCCTCGGCAGGCAATGGCAAACCTCCGAGTGTATTTCTGCCATGAAAAATAGCTTCTCATAAAAATACAATCGCCGTTCGGAGTCGGCGTAAAACTGTAGGTCCCTCCGCTTTGTGTGACAACTTCAAGGCGCACGCCACAAATCGGAGGAGAAGCTCGGCCAAACACTAACATATGTGTAAGCGCCAATCTATTATTATTATTATGATCAAGAAGACATTTATTCAAGTTTAAATAGAAAACTTCACTCCGTGTATCTCAGGAATTATTTAATTAGTTGATCCGGATTAAATCCTAGAGTTTACTCTCAAAATAAATGCGAATCAGGAGCAATTTTGGTGACAACACTGTTTAAAATAGCCACATGTTTTCTATTTCGAACAGTGTTGCCAGAAAAGAAACTGTAAATTTCCGGAAAAAATTTATTTCGACCAAAAAAGTTTAACCTTTAAAAAATTAATAAACGAAAAAGACGACTCATTTAAAATAAAACAACATAAACGTTTTAGAGTATACTTAACTAAGCGCAAAAAGTTTTTATATAAAGGAACATGTAAATAACATTTTGTTTTAATGATTTCCAATTTCATCTTTTTTTTTCAAAAATAAAATAACGGCTGGTTATTTTTGAGTGTGGTCGTCAATTTAAAGGTGGAAATAACGTTTTTCAATATTTTTATTTTTTTATTCTATTTAAAATTTATTTTTTATTTTATTTTAAATATTTTATTTTAATTTTATTTCACTTTATTTCACTTTTATTTCAAGTTTATTTAGTATTTTAGATTTTAATCTGAAGTAAAAACTACATACATACACATAAATAATAAATACTATATATAATAAATTATAATTAAAGAAACTAAAAAAAAATATAAAAAAATTTTGTCAGGTTACAATTCTGATCAGATTAACTGCTCCGTTAATCCGCATCAACGTTGCCGTCTGTCTTTGCTATAAGCTTGTCTAGCCCCTGGCGGTTATAAGAGAGTTTGCTCAGCTATTTGCCAGATTGTTTGCCCGTAATCGGACTGGCCTCTTTTTGCGGTATGGTAAATACAATCTGCTGTGTGAGCTTACATATTTACATACATAGATATGTACGGTGGCGATAATGTCAATAGGGAAAAAACATTTTAACAAGTTTTCACTACTTTTCTTTTCTACATACTCAGAATATTTTTAAGAAATCTAACTAAAAAGCTCAAAATTTATATGAAAATTAGGCGAATTTTGCTAATTTTTTTACAAAGTTTGATCATTTGACTTACATGGGTTTTACTTGATTTTGTTGTTCTTTTGAGATTTTTTTTGTTGTTTTTCACAATAGTTTTTCACTAAAAACTGCCTCAAGCTCAATAAATTTGTGGGTTACATGGTTTTTGTTTCATAACGAGCAACACTTTCATAAAAAAATTATAAAAATTAAATAACCGAAAGGAACGAGCCTAAGAATGCTGAAATGTCTCTTCCCTATTTATATTTCCGCCACTGCACATATTGATTCTCCCACAAATTCCTTTATTGACTGTTCCAAAACTACTTAAGCTAGCTTTAGGAGATTTTGGCATATAACATATGGGCGATTTCCCTAGTGAGAATGGCTCAGCGCAGGCTGCACTGGAGTCTGTATGTGCCAAATCTCTAGTTCGCTCTTCTGATACATACATACATACATAAGACGCCCCAACTAGTGGCTTACTGAGAAAATTTGTTGCCACTTTAGCTCTTGCATTGTTACTTCCTTGTGTGCTCCTGCAATTCCAGCAATTGCGTGTGTAACCTTATATGTATATGCGTATATGTAAATACCCTGCAGGGAAAGCTACTAGCTGTGAACTAGAAAGCTACCAGTTTGCGTTTCAGTCCAACTACTTCACGTTCTATCCTTTTTCAATATTATTTTTAACATGGCGATGTCCTACGAGATGCCAGTTTTCAGGTTATGCATCAGTTTCTACTAGTAAAATAGTAATAGCATCATGTCAGTTGATGAGATAGTCTGCCAATTCATCTCCCGTGAAAAGCATAAGTATGCCATTTTGCTCGCGGCACCCCAACAGGCGCAATGGCTGACAGAGCAGGGTACTGGCGTGGTATTCCCGAGGTCCCAGGTTCAAGTCCCTTTAGTCTTATACATGTATGTATATACATTTTCCTAATTAAATTTAAAATTTACATTAAAAGCCTAAATAAAAAAAGCAATAAATAAGTATAAGTCGAGCGAAACTGAACTTTATATACCCGGCGCAGGTATCAATATCGCTATTTCAACTTTCTCTAAATTACCTTTGCATGATAAGCTGGGGGGTTTTCGATATTATGTTGGTTTAGAGTTAATGTAATAATTGAACCAAGCTTGGTAGAAATCGATAAAGTGATTACCGAGGTACACCTTTGTAGTCACAAAATGGGCGGTGCCACGTCCAATTCCTAAAAGTGTATACCAGTATTTTTTATTGTTAAGCGATTGTTGTAACTAATAACTTAGAATAAATTAGCGTCCTTAGTTATTGAAATATCGGAGTTTTCACATTTCTGAAATTTACCGTTATACATGAAACGGGTGTAATTTCAGTCCGATTTGAATAATTTTCAACAAATTGCTCTTCCGTACGAAGGTTATTAAGTACACTGAGTTTCGTAGAAATTGATAAAACGGTTACCGAGTTACACATTTGTGGTTATAAGGCGGCGGCGCCACGCCCATTGTCCAAATATTTGTTAAAATCTCATTTTATGTTAGGTGGTAATTGCAATAATCGATTTTAAGTGAATTAGCTTTAGTAGTTACTGATTTATCGCAGTTTTCTTGTTTCGTGTAAATTACCGTTATATGGGAGGTGGGCGTGGTTACTGCCTGAGTTCAAAGATTTTCAACAGATTTCTTAGCCCTAAAGAAGACTCGTACCGAGTTTGGTAAGGATTGGTGAAGGGGCTACTGAGATACAGCCTTTCATCATAAGTGGGCGTGGTCACGCCAATTTTCCAAAACTTCCATAAAAGTATTATTTTGTACCAAAATTCTTTTACACATACTAATTTTCAACAATTTGTAGCCAATATTTGGATATAGTCCGATTTCGCCCATTTTCAATACCAACCTACCTTGGATAAAGGGCATGCCAAATTTCGTTAAGATATCTAAATTTTTGCTCCAGTTATCGTATACACGGAAAGATGAGTTTTTTATAAAAATATTGTCCAAGCTTTAACAAAGACCATGTAAATAAAAGTTTCAATCTTTATACAAAATTTAAGAAAATTTAACAAATTTGTATAAAAATTTCAAAGTTTTTAATAGCCAAAGTGTTAAAAAAAAAAATTATTAAAAATCCACGCGAGTTTGGAGCCGGTGAAACTTTCACTTCATTGGGCCAAATTTATATTTGCCTTAAAACTGCATACCCGAAAATCTTCTAAAAATTCAGATTAAAAAGTTTTAAATTTTGATGAAAATTCGTATAGTTTTTCTAAACATTGCATAAAGTTTGAAACTTTTATTTGTATGGTTTTTCTTAAAACTTGGACAATGTTTCTATAGATGTTTGAGTCACTGTTTATATGTACACATAAATATATTAAGCGAAGGCATTTGTTGTGAAAGTCAGATCTGCGCCGTTCTTTCAAAATTTCAAAAATGAGATGTCAAATTAAAATTAAAAAGTGCGGTGCAGAGGATTTGAGATTTAAGTGAAAAATCGACAGCCTGCCAAAGCTCTCATCGCCCGAAAATGGCTAAACGGATTAAAGTTAAATACAATTTTGTCGTTTTAAGGTTGTAGATCTTAAAGTCGCACAATAAAAGTGAAATGTTAATGTTTACTTAATCTTTTCACACATACTTACACGCTCTTAATGACTNCAAAATTTCAAAAATGAGATGTCAAATTAAAATTAAAAAGTGCGGTGCAGGGGATTTGAAATTTCAGTGAAAAATTGACAGCCAGCCAAAGCTCTCATCGCCCGAAAATGGCTAAACGGATTAAAGTGAAATACAATTTTGTCGTTTTAAGGCCCTTGTAGATCTTAAAGTCCCACAATAAAAGTGAAATGTTAATGTTTATTAAATCTTTTCACACATACTTACACGCTCTCAATGATTGGGAGCATCGTCCGTCCTTAATTTAAATAAATCACACAAAGTATTTCCATTTAATGTAATTAATTATAATTAATTTATTGAGTACCACTTTTTCATACATCTTATGCGTTGCATGCGTGTATCCATGGGTTTTATTTATTGTTGTTTTTTTTTTCAAAATACATTTAATTTGCTTTCTGGTTTTCTTCGGTTTTGTTTTGTTTCGTTGGTTTTTTTTTTCTATTGATTTCTGCAAAAGTTACATTCATAAAACGTTGAATTGAAATGCAATACAAACACACATACTTAATAAATACGTATGTACGAATGTATGCACGCATTTATGTGTATTGGCTACTGCTAAATACTATTATCTTTCTAATCAGTATACCAAATTGGGATCAAAAATATTTTTCTTAAAACAAATTAACACAAAGCCAAGCAGAGTGGTAAACAATTTTCTTATAATTTAGATTTTTATCTCCTGGCTAACAATTGTACAGTAAGTCAATTCGTAAAGCAAATCAGTACATGCAATTAACATATGTATGTGTTTAAATTAAATTTATTTAAACTAAAAGTATTTAGTAAAAAAAAAAAACAAAACATTTCTTTAATGCGTCGTATTTTAGTTTTCAATTAACTCTAAGAGCTTAAAACACTAATCAATTAATTTAGTTACATTGAGTATAACTATGCTTGTATGTATGTATGTATGTATATTGTTTTGTATAGACTACGAGCTCATTAAAATTGCATGTCACGGCATGACGCAGGTTCTCATCAACCAGGTTGCACGCATACATATGCACCACACTCAAATTACTGCACCGCACCAGTTCTGTGTGTGCCCTCCCCTCATTGCATTTAAAAACTCCTCAATTTAATTTTTTTTTTTTCATTTTGCTCTTTTTCTCAAATTCTCGCCTCCTTATTTATTAATTTCATTTAGTATTATTTCAGTACTCAATATCTATTTAGTTTTTCTTTTCGCTGAAAGTCTTTTAAAAATTTAAATAATTACTTTAACGTAAATAAATTGCCATCCATAGGACTATCACATTGGAATCCGACGCACCAGTAGATACTCGGAGAACTGTTGCCCCTCGACGCCGCCACCAGTGCTCGCTTCGATGGTGAAGCCGGCATTCAGCAGGCGTGTCAGCACCTGCACCGAATTCAGCTTGCAGTAGCCATTTAATGGAAAGCGTATAATTTGCCGCCAATCACCCTGATTCCATGACACTCCACTGCGGCTGGTCTGTGTGGCCTGATTGGCCTCGGGAAAGACTTCGTCGAGTAGTGAACGTTCGGCAGAGAGCATAATGCGTTCACCCAAATCGGGTGATATATGCAATGCGACTACTTCGTAGTTATATTCCGGCGAAGAATTCGTACGCGGACTACTTTTAATACGCGCTGGTGGTGTTGGTGGTGCCACCAGATAATTACCGTTACGCACACGATCCTTGCGCATGCTCTCTAGCTGTTTGATCATGGCTATGGAGGAAGGAAAGAAAAGTTGGAAAGTGAAAGTGATTAGTTAGTTTGTGATAATTGTAGAAAAATAATAACAAAATGCAAAAATTTTAAATTGAACTTAATGACGTTTGGCACTAATTGATCGCAAAAGTATGCTTTAGTGGGTAAATCAAGATGTGAAGAACATTTCTTCTGAAATATCAATGATCTACCTTGAGTGTCTAGTGATCAATGAACACAAGAAAAAACTTTTCCCGATATGAAAGGCAGGAGGAAGGCTCGCCGTAAGACTATTAAATGGCGCAAACGATAACGCGTTTTATTAAGAGTCTAAGTCAGTGACGGATCCAGCGGGGGGGTTTGGGTGTTAAACTACGTGTCAGTGAGTGGCGGACGCACGGGGTGTGTTTTAATATGGCGCATATGTATGTATAATATGGCGTCTATGTATTAAAACACCCCCCGTGGGTCCGCCACTGACTGCCACGTAGTTTAACCCCTAAAACCCCCCCGCTCGACCCGCCCCTGGTCTACGTATTAGGTATTAAGTCAAGAGCTAAGTCCTTTCATTCAGTAAAAAGGACGCAAGAATGGCAATAGTGAAACAAAAAGCATCCTAACTCCCCCCGGGTTATGTATTAGTGGCGGTGCCCCTTTTCCGCGAGCGAAGCTATTTCAGGCTTTCATACTTTTGGTATAGATACTTGCAGAGTAAAAGCTCTCTCTATCCAACGTTGCTATAGAGCAGTGATTTCCAAAGTGGTCCAGGTGGAGCCCAGGGGTCAACAGGAAATTCGATGGGGGTCTAGTTTTTCGTGTGGGGGTTCTCAAAAATGTATCGGGTTTCGACAGTATGTTGGCTTGACTTTACCTATCAAGGTACACTACTCAAAAAAAGAGAAAGGGAACAAAAAAATCCATATTTCTACATTTTTCAGTGATGTTTCATTTTGCGGGTTTAGGTAAAAAATAGTCGTATTGAGACTTTAAAAAAGCTTTTGAAGCTGTAAGATTCTAATTTTCATATTTCTTGGCTAAAAATTATTAGGATAGCGCGAAAAAAATATTTTGCAAATTTTTGTATTTTTTTTTTTTTTGACTACGGACTTATTAACACTTAATTTCCTTCTTTTGAAACCTACCTTAATTTTTTTGAGAAGTACAGTTTAAGACAGAGTTCGCCAAAGTTTTCACTGAGAAATAAGATTTCTATCTTCCTCCTCACTACAACTTAATTCAAGAGCAATCAATTTTCACCTCCTAGCTGACACAAAAAGAGTATTCTTTGGGACAAGGGTCGTTCTTGTCAGATACAATTTTGAAGTACTAAAGGACTTCGTTCACCAGGATACAGCATTGCGAGCAAACAATTTTTTTCCAACAGGCGGGCTCGTTAGATAATTGAAAGCAAGAGGTCTCCCATGACAAACAGATCGCACTTTTTACTAATTCCTTTTCATGCCCATGTAGTTCATTATTTCGCTGAAACAAAGAAGAGAAGGCTTTCGAGAGAACTACTCTAAGCATGTTCGCGTGAGTTACATTCTGTTACTCTAACATAATGTTATTACCAGACTCATGTTAGAAAAATCACCCACTGTTAACTCTCCCCAAAATCCCAATTAGATGTAAGCTAACATTGTAATTTTAGTCTTAAGATTCCATTCAAATAAAGTGCAAGCTTTTGCTACGAACTGCATTGTTTAATTACCTAACTCGTGCGCGACGAGTGCCAAAGTAGGGGGAATGACGAACTTTAATAGTTTCATAAATACATGGATATAGCTAAAGGCATACAAATACGACAGTGCTGACTTGAACATCACGGTCGTACAGTTGATGATTTTCCGGTGGAAATATTCTTTAGCTTATCTCCAGTGAGCGAACAATGAAAGCTAGGATGACCACGAGCACAATGAAAGTACCGAGTGCGGAAAGACGCAAATTTTTTGATATTGATCTAAACAGACAAACATTTCAAGAATTAAGTAGCTAAGAAGAAAATTTGTGTATACAAACTACACTTTACCAAAGAGGTAAAATTTTTCAAGGCTCAGTAGATATTAATTTTATAGACTTTTACGTTGGTGGCATGAAGTTTTTACCTAAGAAGACCCTTAGTAAAATTTCCCGAAAAATAGTTTTCTAGAATATATTAATTCTCTAACGACCTTCCAAGTTTACTTTTTGCGGGGTTTCTTGAAGTAAGGGTCAAAACGACCCTTTCAGGCAGGAGCTAATGGGTTAAAATGTTCTACGAAAATATTTACCGTGAAATTTTACTACTTTTAATTTCACTCAGACATTTATTTAAACCATTTTTTTCACTTTCTCGACTAGAAATTCGACCAGCCAAATCATTTACATGAGTCGACAAGAGTCGCAAATAAATTTTTTCTTCTAATATGGGCCGCAGAAAAATTATTTTTAAAGCGTGAATAGAAATGATTCGAAAAAGATTAATGAAATGCTTTCCGAACAACAAAATATAACAAATTTTCAAAATGACGGTTCGCCGTCGACTGGCAAAAGTTGAACGCAAGTCTACTTTGGCTCAGTCGATTTTTGTCGGCTGCGACCGGTTGAATTGCCATTTACACGGATCGATTTTGGTTGAACGACAAAAAACTACCAAAAAATCGACTCGCGTAAAGTCAGCTTAAGAGCTAAAAATTGCTCGGTCTAGCTTTTTAAATTTTGAAGGAGAACTTATAAAATTCAATTTTTTTTGTTTGCTGACGGCTTTTACGATTTTTTTCATATAAATAGCAAAATTTAGGAAACCTGGTGTTGAATTTTTCTATATATATTTTTTTTTGAAATCGGTCGTGCGTATATTCTTCCATAAAAAATTGATGTTTAAATGGAAAAAAGTCCAAAACGCTGTCAACAAAAAAAAAAATGATTAAAAATCAGTGCGATTTTTTAGGTGCTTAAAACTTGCACTCCTTTTACCAGAATTTTATAAGCTTGTTAACTGCATACCCAAAAAATTTCTAAGAATTCTGGTTAAAAAGCTCGAAATTTAGATAAAAATTTGTGGAATTTTTCTAAGTTCTGTACAAAGTTTGCAATTGTGATTTATATAGTCTTTGTTAAAGCATAAATCATATTTTATAAAAAAATATCAGAAAAATTTTAGCTTGAAAAACATTGTAAATATTCGACACGAAACACCATTCATCCATATTTGACCGCTACTGTATACATACATACATACATATCGAGTCCTAACCGCAAAAAAAATTTAAGCGAAATTTTTTTCCAAATTTTATTTTTGCTCCAAAAATGCATCTAGATGATCTAGCAATATTTCTCGATCAAAAGTAAAATTTTGAAAAAAAAAAATAATCCACACGGCTTTTTGGCAGTAAAGTCTCTATATATTCATAAAAATCAGAATAAATACTTACGCTCCACTTCAAAGTAGCGCGCCTCTTCAAGTAACAGCTCGAGATCCGGGAAATCCTCTGCAATTAAAAGTCTTGAGTTTCTCATGAAGTTCAATACGTGTCGAAACATGCCGCCATCGCGATCAATAAAATAATGTTGCTTCAACGAGTCCAACACAATCGGTATGGTGCCATTGAAGAGTTTCGCCAACTTTGAGTCTGGATATTTGGTGAGCGTTTCCAATGAGCTGGTGTAAATCGTGCCACCCACATCGATATGTACGGGTGCAGTATAACGCGAAGCAGCCGCCACACATGGAATTCCAGTAATGGGCTTATGATTTGCATGCAAATAGGAACTAGCACCAGCGGCGGAGGTGCTGCCCGGTGCGCTGGAAGCGCCACCACCAACGATCGGTGGTACCGATGAACTAGCTGGCGGTGTGGGAGTGGGCGACGAAGAATTAGAGATCGTGGGCGAGACAGTGGGTGAAGCGCTGAAAGCGTAGAAAGTGATGCGATTGAGAATTTTAACAAATAAATAAAAATTAACAAAGAAATGCACTTACTAACCTTATTTTAATATCGCCTCTGCCAAAGATGCGTCCCGTCGATGATAGATCGCGCGGTTCGAGCGATTTTGTATCTCTTTCGCGTTCGCGGTCCATATCGCATTTTTTTCTGTAAAGAAAGAGAGAGAAAAAATTATAAACTCACTTAGTTTTAAAATCAATACGGTTTTAGTCAAATAATGAATAGTTTGACCGCAATGATCCCCCTAAACCTTTAATTTCTTTTATTATTTTCATTATTTTATTATTTTTATCGAAGACGTGCGCATGCAAATCAACTACCATAGGCCGTTGGCAAGTTTGGCAAAAACTTTTGCCTGAAAACTTGAAAAACGGATTGCCGCATGCGAGTTGGCAATTTCGATTTCTTTGAAACCGCGCTGCAGTCGCACCACTGCTTCGATGTATACTTCAATTCGCATACGATTCCGCCGTCTATGCATTGCCAGACTTTATGCTCGGAGTGTTTGCGCGTAGGCGCTGCGTCATGATGCTAAACAAAACTTCGTAGCGGTTGCGACAGAAGCAGTGTGCAATAACATAGAATGACTTATATATATATATATATATATATAAACGACTATGTATATACACATGTTTTTAGCTGCGTCAGAGTTCCATTTTTTTGGCCCTCTGGCAACATATTGCTGCTGCTCACGAGGTCTTCGTGCATTGCTTTGGGCGCCAAAGGTTTTGGTGTGGGTCGCCATGTGCACTTTTGATTTATTTTACTATGTAAGGGCATTGACGTCTTATTTTACATTTTGCGTTTACCAGTATTAGAATGCCTCACTTTCCATTCAGAAAAAATATTTGTTCAAAAGTTACAATTATTTTGTAAAATGCAACCCTGCATCGCGTGGAACATTTTTCAAGAATTTTCAAAAACTTTTACGTATTTGATTCAATTTCGCTGTGCAAGACTTTTGAGAATGTGAATAACTCACTAACTTTTTACGCGGTCGCCGAACGGCTTCGGTTCAGTAGGCCACCAAAAGCGTTCCAGATCCCAGTGGTTCGCGTACTAAAAAGGAAGTGCCGACCAACAGTCAAGGCGAAACGCGATCAAAGAGCTGCTTCTAGGCTGACTGCTTAAAAAATTTAGCAGCGTCTCGGTTTCCGATAATCTGGAGAAGGTGGTTGAAAGATCCAGGGGCATATCTGGGAAATCCGTGGGCTGCCTCAGGAGAGGAGTGTCGACAAAAAACCAGCACCTACTTCTTGGGGTTCCATGGACCACCAAAAGGCAGGTTTCGGCAGATTACGCACCAAAGAGGCCCAAAACCTCAAACGCAATTAGTCCTCCTGTAATGGACAGGGGGCTACCGTAAGTAGACCTTACGGCCGGAGATTGGAGGTCTGTGCTGCTGTGTATATGCCAGGTGTATAAGGATAATCTCCAGAACAATCTTGGACCCTCGCGACGCAGACCTCTTTCTACTACTTTTTTTCCTCGCCGACGACAAGTCGGGTGCGACTATGTAAGGAAGCCATTTCCTCTCTTGTGTAGCTGTGACCCGACGCCGATTTAATGGCAATGCATAGGGATAAAATCCCTTGGAAGCCGCGAGCCAGAGCGTGAGTCCTAGGGGAACGCTTGAGTTCTCAGGGGATCGTTATAAATAAAAGTCCGCAATAACTGTTATCTAAGACAAATAAATAAAAATCAAAAATAATTGTTATTTTTTTTTAATTTTGCATCAAAAATGCAAATAAAAATTTATTTTCGAATTTGAGTCTCGGTGAAAAAAATCGATGGGTATTTATCACTTAGTTGCAGAACATTTCCGTCATAGTGAATTTTTCCATGACAGTTTTCATCAATGACTGTTATGATCGGTCCCTGATTTTAACTCAAATTTGCCCACTCTCACAATATAAAGGCTACTCGTAGATGCGCTCAAAACTATAAATTGCAGAATAATTTTTTTTTCTTGTTTGCCCTAAAGTTTTCGTCTTATATGAAACTATAAACACTTACTTTGAATATCAGTATTTTCACATTACCCATAAGTGAATTTTGTCCCATCCAGCCAAATCAAAACACAACAAAAAATGTTTACAACACAAATAAACTATAGAGCAACCCACAAAATTTAGTTACGCAAATCAGGCGAAAAACTTTACCAAAATCAAAAGAAAACTGTAGCAAGTGCCCTAAGGTGAAGGCATGAGTTTGTATGTGTATGTGGGAAAGTTGGCGGTTGAAGAAACATACATACATACATACATACGTATATATCTACTCACATTAAGTATGCAAAACATAGGTACGTTGTAACCGAAGTTTGTATTAGAGGGCTGCGCAAATGGTTTTACTTTTGCTGTACACTATTGCACACTTCAGTAAATGCATTAATGAAGCAAACGCACTTGGCAATAAATGAAGTGAAACTCATGGCTTGCTTGCAACCAAAACAAATACTGCAGTGTCGCTGCTGGCAATCCTCACTGCAATGACAGTATTTATATACAGAAAAATAACGGGGGAGGTACAGCGAGTGCAGTAAACGGTAGCAGTTTACATGTTCAATGTTAGTCACTTTGTATTAGTATCGTGATGCATGTATCCAAATTTTATTTTAATAAAAAACATACGTGTATACGTTTTTCATCTTGTAAATAAGCTTTTCTCTTCTATCAAAGAATCCCAAGTTAAGGTTAATTGGGGTAAATTGTTGCTAAGTTTAGGTTACATAGACACACACTGCATTTATGCATACTTAGGATTTTACTGCACTCGCTGCATTACTGTACACCAGTAGTTGCACACGACAGTAAATGCAGTGTGCTTGCTTTTTTTATTACAGCAACGTTTTGTTTAAGCAAAATTTTGATTCACTATTTGCAGTAGTCCGATTTTGACAGTATTTTAAAATTTTAAAGCTCTGAGGAAGTGAAGTGAAGTATAGCCAAATTAGCAAACGTGTTGATGGCCCTTCAAAGACCATTTATGCAGCCCTCTAGTTTGTATGTCGATGGTCCTCTGCAATAACGACACAACTCAAAATTCAAAACAACAAAAGATTTTAGTTTGAACATTTTTTAAAGAGGGTTCCACCTGTTAAAAAAAGTCCAACTTATATACAAGTTAAATTAAATACTCAAATATGAGTGTAAAACGAAAGAGTTTAACGAAAACTTTAGTTTCCAAATATATTGGTTGGGAGTAAATTGGCAAATTCAACGGAAGTTGCACACGGAAATGGTAAAACGAAAATGATGCAACGGAAATGGTTCAACGGAAATGATTGGGATGGAAGCAAGTGCTTCTTGAATGAACATATAGTATTCATTTAACAAAAACGTGCTAATAAAAGATGAGAAAAGAATACTTAGAAAAAGACCAGTACATAAAAAGGTAAAAATAAAAACAAAAACAAATATGCGGCAAAAGTTAAGAGGTAAATTTAAACACTTTACTTATATATAGGCAAAGGTGAAGGGGAATATGTAAATGAAGAAAATGATAAACACAAAAGTAAACACAAAGAAAAATATATAGAAAAAGATGAGGATGAGGATACCGATAAAAGTAAAGATGAAGACAGAGGAAGAAGGATTAAAGTAAAGGTAATTATAGAGACTAGGATATACATACATAGACGCACAGAGACTCCATCTGGGAACTATTTAGGGATTTTAGAGATTTTCGGGATTCTGGGGACTTATCGATATAATATTCGATATTTTTATCGGTTTTCTTATCGATTTGGTTATCGATTATTTATCGATTATTAATCGGTTTTGATATCGATATTTTTTATCGATTTTTAAATATCTTCGATTTCGTTATCGATAGTTTTATCGATTTTGTTATCGATATTTTGATTGATTTTCTAATCGATCTTGCTACCAGTATTATTATCAGTTTTGCTATCGAAATTTGTAATACTTTTATCGACTTTGTTATCGATATTTTTATCGACTTTGTTATCGATATTTTTATTTGTTTTCTACTTGATTTTGTTATCGATATATTTACCGATTTTGTTATTGACATTTTCATCGATTTTGTTATCGATATTTTTATCAATATTTTTATAGATTTTTCTAATCGACTTTGCTACCAATATTATTAATTTTGCTATCGAAATTTGTTATCGATATTTGTATTTTTTGGATATTACTATCGAATACAAAATAACATAAATGTAATTAGAACGAACAGGCGTAGAGGTAGGGATCTAGATAGAAAAAAGGCAAAAAATATAACCTTAAGCAAAAGCAGATGTATGTATTATGTATGTACATTCATATGTATGAATGTATATTGGTTATGAGACAAAATAGCTATGTAACGTAAGTTTCACTTCTTCAGTGTGACCCAGGCGCACTAGCTTTTAAGGGCTATCACTTATTCGAAAAGTACTATCTTTATCTACATATCGTTAGTATAGTAAGGAGTGGCCGTATCTTACATCGTCGCTGAAATGCAAAAAAGCCACAACTAACTAAAATGTTTTATTGCACAAAGCGATGAGTGGTCTTATAATTCCATGTAATGCGTCATAATCAATCAAAAGTTAAATTTGGGATTTTAGTTAGTTACAGGGTTTCGTATGCGACAATGTGAGTTACGCTCTTCCATACTATATTAACGATATATTAAGTGTGGTCTATATAGTGCTCTTTGTTGAATCATGTGTTATTTTGATAGTGACAGCTCTTTCGCGCTGGAAATTTTGACAGAAAATCAGTGTCATATCTCCGCGGAACGAAATTTTTTCAGCGGGTGTTTTGATGGAATATCTATTAAGGTTTTTGACTGGGGTATCCACCTGTTTAAAAAGTGAAATTAAATTTGGCGTCTTAACGCTATGCGGATTCACTAGTATATTATAACTTAGTATATATATTATCTACAGTATTTACGGACTCTCGCTCTATTTTTAGCATAACACAAGGAAATATGCCAGAGATAATGTGGCAACCAAATTCTCAGTAATCCACTAGTGTGCGGCTTCTTATGGTTCAAAGAAACGAAGAAGATGCTGCATATAGAGATTGCTATTTAACCACAACTAAGCCATTCACACCAGAGCAACATTCCTTTTGTTTTGTGCTTTGGAAGAGCTAACAAAGCAGCCACAGTAGACTTAAAACTTAAACCGGCATTGCAATTTGAGTACAAAGTTTGGGCAACTGCCAACAGGTGTTCAGGCATACCAACACACATGCATACATACATACATATAGAGGTATGCCATTTACATCGTTGTATTGGCCGCTCAAATCTTCCTTACGGCAAGTTTTAACTCATACAAAAAAAAGTAAACTTTTCCTTGCTTCATATGTTTGTGTTTGGCTATGAGTGTATGTTCGTATTTGTATTTAAAAGATATTGCATATATGCTCACCCGCATACGAATTTTCATGTGAGTATTTAAATGTATGTGTGTGCCAGCACCTAAGTAGAAAAAGTTTTACAGGTATAAACCTTATCATAATTTATACCGCCCTGAGAGCTTTTCGGTTTTGGCTCGGTTCAACAGAAGCCAAACTTGATATCGTAGCGTGGTAAGAATCCTACACGTGCACATATGTATGTAGTATATGCATACAATACATTGGTAGTCAAATACACTTGAACATATGTATCAATGTGCTGTGATAGTAGTAAAGCCAAGCAGCAGTACTTAATAACGAAAATGCACCATAATAGTGATAAAACAAGCAAGTATTTTTGTACATCTATGCTAAGCAAATTTTTTACATATTTATGTACACACATATGTAAATATAAGCACCCAGTTAAAAAAACTCGTATTCATATGTGGCTGGTAGTTTTAACTAATAAATCTTTAAATTACCTGCGTTAACATCTAAGGCTCTGAAATCGTATCAAAAAGTTAATTAAAAATTATTTTCTAGATACATACTCGTATATATGTACATACATGCATTTGTAGCTAGGTTTCATTGCTAGCTTTTCATCATTAAAAATTTTGGTATCGAAGCTTATCACTGCTGACCTCAAGTTTCAATTGCTGATTGGGTTCTCGTATTTGTACATTTGCATCGCTGTTATACTGTTTCCGACTAAGGCGCTTGGAGCCTTATGTTCTTATGAAATATCGTTTTGTGCTCCCACAATAATCAAAACATCAAGTTCACAGTGCAGGCGGGCTTGGCGACAGAGCAAAATTGTGCAAATCCGGAAGGATAAGGCGGAATATGAGAAGCCAGCAAAGTTAGTAGCATGTACATACATACATACATATGTAGAAGCGGCGAGGTATCGTCTCGCTGTCGTTGAAACAGAAAAACTGCACTAAGAAATTATGGCCTGAGGAAGCAGCGAGAGAGCGAGTATAAAAGAAGATGTCGGACAGTGGAATGGGAAAGCGAACTCGTAGATCAAATATAAGTTTTATAAAATTTGTTATGTAAGTTCGTAAGAGTATTTATCAAACGCATTATTGCATAAACCACAAAGAAAAAAAGTAAGTGCGCCTGCGCCACACTGGAGAACACGGTCAAAAATCTGGGTTTAATTTTTAAACCGCGCTGGGACTACTGCCTTTTATAATCTTTTATTGTCTACTCTTTAAACCAGTCAATAGTTTTAAGCAATTCTTAATATATTCTGGTTTAAATTTTAGTCCAAAATTTCGCGGATTAAAAATGAAACCAAAATGTTTTAATTCTAGTTTCTAGGTTTCATATATAGAAAATTTGGTTTAAAATCTAAACCGAAATAGAAAATTTTTGCACACAGCGCACCACATTTCGCTTCAACTCAACATATGAAAGCACATTTACATGCGTGGCTGCAGCTGAGTGTGCAAAGATACTTGATCAAATTGGTTGCTACCATGGCTGTCCGGGTCCAATCCACATCAAAAATTTATTTATTTTTTATTCTTAATTATGAAAATGTTTGCGTTGNAAAATTTGGTTTAAAATCTAAACCGAAATAGAAAATTTTTGCACACAGCGCACCACATTTCGCTTCAACTCAACATATGAAAGCACATTTACATGCGTGGCTGCAGCTGAGTGTGCAAAGATACTTGATCAAATTGGTTGCTACCATGGCTGTACGGGTCCAATGCACATCAGAAATTTATTTATTTTTTATTCTTAATTATGAAAATGTTTGCGTTGAAAATTTAAACCGAACTGTTTAAATTCTAAACCAAACATATGTGCTCTCTTTTTTTTTAAACTTGTAAGGTTTGTATTTGAAACTGAATTTAGTTTGGTCATATATGAAGTCCAAAAAGTTTAAAATTAAAATCGAAATTTTTAACCGTGTACTGAAGAAGAAGTTTATGGGAATATTTTATTTTTATTGAAAAATTCGATAAAAATTTCGACAGCAAAATCGATAATAATATTGGTAGCAAAATCTTTTAGAAACGATAAAAATATCTATTACAAAATCGATAAAAATATCGATAACAAAATCGATAAAAATACCCATATCAAAATCTATAAATATCGATAACAAAATCGATAAATATCGATAACAAAATCGATGAATAGCGATAACAAAATCGATAAATATGGATAACAAAATTGGTAAATATCGATAACAAAATCGATAAATATCGATAACAAAGTCGATAAATATCTATAAAAATATCGATAATAAAATCGGTATATGTCGATAACAAAATCGATAAAAATATCGATAACAAAATCGATAAATATGGAAATGTTTTCGAAGAAGCTTAATTTCTAAAGTAAATTTGGGAGGATTGCCACATGCAGAGAAAATCAAATTTGGATTTGAATTAAGGGAACAAAGTTNCTAAAGTAAATTTGGGAGGATTGCCACATGCAGAGAAAATCAAATTTGGACTTGAATTAAGGGAATAAAGTTAAAAAAAAGGTATCATAATAAAAAGTTTTGAGAAGGTTTAAGTTTGAAAATATTTTGAAAGGTTTAAAAAATAAAGTGAAAATCTCTTATGTTTAATGAAGCCCTCAGAAAATTTCGCAGTCAGTGAAACGTATGAAGGAAATTTAATATAGTATAAAGAGGAATAGGGTTTTGAAAATAAATTGGCGACGATCCTTAAGTTACGCCAAGAATGAATAATAAAGGATTAATTTAGCAGCCGCCCCAAAGCACGCTGGGTGTCATTTTTTTTTTTTAAATTTTTGAAAGCATTTCTTTGCAATGGGGCCACTGTTGACCACATAAGTATGAGTATGTACATATGTATGTATGTAGAGCAAACAATCTTGGTATATTGTACGCTANTTTTTTTTTTTTAATTTTTGAAAGCATTTCTTTGCAATGGGGCCACTGTTGACCACATAAGTATATGTATGTATGTAGAGCAAACAATCTTGGTATATTGTACGCTCATTACTCATCCATGAATACTATCGAAATAGGCTTGCATATGTGCACATTTTTATGCATTTATGTATATCTGTGTGCTTGTTATACCCAAACAACTTCTAAGCGACTTTACTAAAATATATACCTAAGGAAAAGTTTCAACCTTTCCTTCTCTTTATTTAGTATACACTGTGCTCACAGTCTAATAGTAGTATATTTGCGTACATTGCAACTCATACTGTTCCAATGCAACAGTGCCACCAGCAACTTCATCCAAGCATAGGCCACGGAATGGCAGCAGCAAAAGCCAGTCCCAAAGCTATTCCCATACATGCATATATACTTACATATGTATGTATGTATGCTCACTTGCATATGTGTAGGTATAAATAGAGCAGGATGAAGACACACCAGAGAATTGCGCCAGAGGCGATATGGAAAACAAAAACTCAAAAAAAAAAGAAGAAAAAAGAAAAACTCGGAAGGCGAGCGGAAGAAACTAAAGCAAAGTAAATCGATAAGGTTGGCGATGTCGACGATGGCGGCGACTAAGATAGCGATGTTGAATGCCAAGCTAAACATAGCGAATGGCAAAGCAAAACAAAACAAAAAACTGCAACAACAACAACAACAACAACAGCAAAACCAATAGCGTTGTTAGTAAAAACGAATGAGAGGCACACAAATCAAAAACTCCTTTGGGCCAAGTTAAGAAAAATTCATCGCCGCTGGGCATTTGGATGGGTTTCGTTTGGTTTGATTTTCATTTCATTGCGCTGTTGTTTCCTCTTGCACTCATACAACTACACTGAGAAGCTTGCTCGCCCTACAGTATCTAGCAATACAGTTGGCGCGCAAGAATTCAGGACCAGTGTATGCTTGCCTTTCTGTTTGGTTGGTAAGATGTGAGTGCGGCAGTTTGTTGTTGTTGTTGTTGTTGTATCAATATTGCCTTTCGAACTGAATTAAATCACTACACTGATGAGATGGCAAATGAAAAACTTTGGCCTCTGCGCGTAGAGCTTCAACAGAGCGAAGAAAGTACATAGATATGCATATGTATGAATGTATGTATGTATGCAGGCAGTGTAGGTGGTAGAAATGTATGAGGTACGAGCAATAATGTATGGAAGTAAACAATGCTTTGAGCTAAAAGGCGATAACGATACCGAGAGTGGGCTAGGAGGACGAGAATAATGGCGACAACGTTGATGACGGTGCTGGTGATGGCGGTGACGGTGACGATGACGATGACGATGGCGGTGTTAGTGGTTGCTGGTGACTTCGTTGACTGGTTCTTTGGTTAGTAAGATTATGGCCAGCGGCAAAAAAGTCTCCATGCCAAGCATAGGGATATAGCCAGCCATGTAACAGAACGAAGTGTATACGAGTGTGTGTGCGTGTGTTTGTGTGTGCGCACAGAAATGCCCCACAGTTAGAGAAGTCGCCGAAGTAGAATGTATGCAAGAGCAGTTACTATGTGGGCGGTTTGTGGCNGTTTGTGTGTGCGCACAGAAATGCCCCACAGTTAGAGAAGTCGCCGAAGTGGGAATAGAAGTTCCATTTAGTGCTACGCTTTAGAATGTATGCAAGAGCAGTTACTATGTGGGCGGTTTGTGGCTGGCTGGCTGGCTGTTCGAGTGCATATAAGCACATACGGATGCATGCACATGCATATGTACATACATATATGAGTGTAAAAATATATAGTTATGTTGGTACTTATACATGCATGTGTGCAAGACTAAGGGCAACAAAGTTGTTCAAATATATTTGTATGGGCACTTGTAGATATTAAAAGACTGCAGGGCTTTCAAGAACAAACTTTGAAAAATTTATTAAAAAATATGAAATAAAGAACATGCAGGCATGTATACATCCATATGTACATACATATATGTACATATCATAGTTGCGAAATTTAGAAAATGAACGTAGGCATGTGTATTAGACTGGGTCGTGAAAAAAGTTTTCAACTAGGAAAAATTTTGGCGTCATAACAAGTTTCTCCTTTGTCACATCATGCAGCCAAAATCAAGTTTTCTTCATAGCTTTTTTATATGTAAAGCGATATAAAAAAATGTATATATATCGTATTTAAATAAATAAGTTACGAAGAAACATTTATGTTGGCTGCGTTTAGGTTGCGTCAAGGACGAACAATTTGATCACATCAAAATTCACCCAGAATAAGTTTTTAATTTAATATGGGTTTTGAAATTTGTATACTTTGTATGGTAACCGACCCAGTCTAATGTGCACACAGATTTACTAGATTGTATGCAGTTCCATACAAAATATCCAAGCAGTTTTTATTAAGTATTTTATATAAGTGTACGGACTCGAATATGTGTATACACACACCGTTTTGCTGGAATAGTCACACTTTTTTTAAATTCAAGAATCGGGTTTATATTATTACGTCTGCGCTTCGGAGCAGCTTAAAGTGAAAACAAATTAAAAGACAGTCGACACTTGAATACATAGCCCCAGTGGCTAGGAAAGAGCAAAGAGTAAACCAATACTTTAATTTTAATATTTAAAAGTAATAGTATTGGGTACAACTAATGTATGGAAAATAATCTGCTCGTAAGATTTTTCAGATAATCTATACTTTGTACGCGGTAATCTCGAAAACTACTGAACGGGTTGCCACCTGTCTAAAAAAATATTAGATCCGCACCGTTCGCTGGATTACAAAAGTTGTGGTGTTACATGAAAGGACCTCTTGAAAAGCACAAATGCTGTTGATAAAATTACTATATACATTCCTAATAAGCGTAGACATCAGTTCTGCACCATCGCATTCAAATGTAAAGAATTGGCTTCTAGATGTGCAATAATGGATTATTTTTCTCAGTAGAGTTGCCACCTTATAAAATGTGGAACGAAATTCACCGTTCGTTGGGTTACAAAATGAGTTATCAAATGAAAGGTCATGGCCTTCGCATGTACGAAAACTTAATTTGTTTAAAGTAGGGTTGCCACCTATTTAAAAATTACTATCTTCTATACATATCTAGTTTAAAAAAAGTCGAGATTCTTTGAATACGCTAATTTCAAAAACTACGGATTTAGACGAGATTTTTTAAATATAATCTGTATCGATAGGAACATTATCTTTACGGTCAGTTTTTCATACATACGAGGTCGGCTAGTTTTGTAATAAATAAAATAATTTCGCGCCTGGTCTCCTATATTGCCGAAGGAGAGGCTATGAATCGTTAAGTCCGTTGTCTGACTCATACATTTTGCAAAACAACGAACCCCCAATGTTTTGCAATTAATTTAGCATCGGTTATGGGGAATTTACATGTGACGATTTTTAGTTGAAAGCTACAATCGCCTGATGTAAACGGCCTTTCAACTAATCGCTTTCAATGCAGTTGGTCAGCTGCCTACTTTCGTTCAACTTTTGATTCAACTAATCGCCTTTGAAAGTTGAGTCATGTAAATTCCCTATTAGTAGTGTGGCCAATAGAAATAATTAAATTGTTGCTTGGTTATCCTTCTTTTTATAGCGCTCACACCACATCAACAGAGCATTATTTTGCTGGTTTGTTCAAGAAATTGATCTAAAAGGTGTAATATTTGGGAAAGGGTTGCTTTTTTTTAATTTGTGTCCCTTTTTTTCGGTGTTTGTGATTTTAGCTCAATTATTTTAAAAAGTTAAATCTTTAGGCCACTTCACCCTCTCCACGATTATGGATTGGGGTCAAACAACGTTCTTTCTTTCAAACATCGCCATAACAATTATTAAATCCATCGAAGCCAGTGTATATATGTATTTATCACGCTTCACAGTGCAACTTTAACGGTATCCACAAGTAAAAATATAAGCTTGATTCGAGAAAACAAAAATATTGTGTCTACTTAAGTGAAGCGGTGTGTACGTGCGTATTTCTATGTATGTACATATATGTATATACAAATATCGAATTTAACGAGCTACTACATTTACTTCCTAGTAAAGTTTCTAAATTTTGTTGTTAAAAGAGCGCTTGTTGGTGGAAGCGCTGCATGTATGTAATCATTGCAATTTGAAATACAAAGGTATTGTTTCGAAAATCATTAGAAACAATGCAGGCATTTGACTTTTGTAGGATGTAGACATTAATCAGAGACTAAGATCGAGTTTTATGTTAAGGTTCACATCAAAATTAAGCAAGTCAAAAAGATTCATTTTCGCGCTGCCGTTCACATCAAATATATGGTTCACATCAAAATTAGGCAAGTCAGAAATATCAATTTTCGCGCTGCCGTTCACGGTTATTATATGTACATTAAAAATGTCATTGAAATGGATATTCTATTCACTGGCGTTAACATAAAACCAAAGCTGGCAACTTCAATTGTGAAAAAATTTTAATTATTGCCTAACAAAAATTGTGTTTATTGTAGTATATTTAATTGTGCAATCACAAAAATGCTTAAAAATATACCAAAATTTTGCAAAGGAAAATATTTCCGATATGGGTGTACCAGTGCGTATGAGTAGTTTCGACGTGTAAATACGTTGGAAAAAATTCGTACCTTAGAGATCACTGCTTCACAGGAATAACCTTGATACAATCCTTTTAAGAAGTAGTTTCACTTTCTCTTTTTTTGGACGCTATATTAGAGATTGCGAAGAATCTGTGTTTCGTATTTCTACGAATTCCTTATAAAAAAAATCTATTGTTAGAAATCAACTATGTGGTGGAAAAAATCAAAATACAGAAACATTTTAATTTATATTTATTAATGGACGATTGTTTGCTACTTATTAAAAAAATAAAAATTGAGTTTCTGCTTTCCTAAATATAAAAATACCATAAGCAATTGCAAGGGCTGAGCATTAAGCAGATATCGACAGCAGAGTGGAAGATGGACTTATCTCGGCAACCAGTTCGAAAACGCCCCATATATATATATACATTTTAATCGGTATAGAAAAATCCTAGCGGGTGGCGGCATTTAAATTCCGGCTTTACTTTTTCACATGCATTTTTGCACCACTTTAACGTACATAGTATAATTGTTTTTTTTTTTTTTTGTACGGTTTCATTGTTGATATGGCTACCGCAACTAAATACGAATAAGACTCATTTCTCTGTATTGTTGTCGTTACTACTGTGTGCCCCTGGTTGTGCTACTTGTTGGCCAAAAATTTCATTAAATCTTTCTCATTGTTGAGTTATTTATCTTACATGGGCGCGCCTGCGGCTACTTGTCGAATTCACATGAGCTAGCGCACACAAGCATACACTAACATGCATACATATGTATGTATGCATGTACATTTATTATTCACATATAGTGCATGCACTACTAGAAAAAAGTATACTATTCCGCTGCAATGGAAACGCAATACATACTCGTCGCTGCCATTGACTTGCTTTCAAGATTTTAACTAGCAATCAAAAATTTCAGCAAAATTCAATAATTACTTTTTGATAAAAGTATATTTCTAATACCTATGGGGATGTTTGCAAGTCATTTGGCGCAGAATTTACTCGCTTGAAGACATACATACATGTGACGACGCATGAAGAAACGCACCTTAGCGTCTTTTTTTTTTAATTTTACGGGACGTTGCGTTACGTTAAAGATAAACTCAAAATTTACAAATATGGATGAAAAATCGAAGTTTTGGATACTAAGGTGTGTTTCTTCGTGCGGCGTCACTATGTATGGAACCACATTGTGGCTATATGTTTTATTCAATTTACAACAATAAAATACAGTATATAATAATAATTTTTAACCAGATAATCTGATAACCAGGCAAACGTGAACAACCACACTGATAATGCCCAAAATCAGTTGGTTTATTATGAGCTTCAGTCTTTCACACAGTATCGTCGATAGGAATCTATACTCGAAATTTTTTGATTATTTAGCCCCGAAAAATGCAACAACAAAAAAGGCTAAGAAGGCGGAAGATTAAGCAAAGTACACTTAGATTCAAATCTGTGCTCATGTATTCCTTAGACCACATTCTGCTCACTAGGTAATATGTACATGCCTCTTTCCAGCTCTTTGCCGCTAGCTTTAAACATCTCATCGTTTCGGCTTCGATGGCTTTGTTGTCTTTATGTCGCACCATTGCTCTTCTGACCTCACCTTGGTCTAGTAGATCGACGCCAGAATCGTCCTTATACCCAATGTAGGTTCTTTTTTTTTTTATCAAATCACTGATGGCTTTGCAAAACCGCTCATCGACTAGTTGCGAAACCTGAAAAATCGCCATATTAGCAAGAATTTGATTTGGTACATCGGAACTCCAGGCACAGAGCTTCATGCTTAAAAATCGTAAAATTGTTATTGCAGCAAGAAATTCGTAAAGTAACGGCCTTATAGAAAATATTTTTTCTCGATCTCCTTTAAGAATTGAATTTTTATTTATTTATTTATTTATTTATTTCTTACGGCTCTTTTGAACCTAGATCATAACAATATATAATTATAAGCTTAAAGTAGTATTTAAAAATGCAATACTTAAGCCTACATACGGTAGATAGGCGGCTTTGCAACTGCTCCATGGCCGGTTTCGCAAGGACCAGCCCCGGTTTTGTAATCACTTCATTGCTGCCTTATTTTCCAATTTCATAATTGGCGTCTCTGTTCCCGGTATTGCTCAACTATCTCTTGGCTTCGGGCGTATTTCTCTGTAGCAACGCCATAGCATTCTTCAGTTAATTTTTATTTTTATTTTTTTTTATAATTCAGCTGATGCGAATGATGTTTATCACCTCGGTTCCTATTTTTATAGGATAATCAATGTATTGCAAAAATAGTCGAAATTTAAGAATTTTTAATTTTTGTTATAATCAAAAACTTCAAATATCAGTTACAAAACAAATTTTTTGATTGTTTTGGACAAGTCGGTCTGAGTGGCAATCTCGTTTTCGATAGATAGGATATCTAAAGCGTTTAATGTTTCTTGGGCCATAATATATCTTAAGTACGTCTTGATGAGCTTCAATTTCGAGAACTTTGCTCCCCGCTGGCAACAGTCACTGCCAAAAAATGAGGATGTGGTGCGAACATATTCTTCTTTTTACTTTTGCGAGCTGAGCTGTCAATTTACGAGTCACTCCAAAATTTTCAGCAAGTTGTTTGAAATTTCCAGGTGTGCTGTCTACTTCGAAATGGGTTAGCGTAAACTTAAAAGATCAAAGCCTAATAAAAACAAGAACTGCAATTTAACAACCAGCTCTTCGTGAGTTGGATTTTATTTTTTTTTGCTTTTGTTGTAAAGTACTAAGCAACCTTGTATTTTATGGCGTTAGTATGCCTAATATAATTGTCTTGCCGCGGGTTGAATTTTATGAATTTGGTTTACTGAAACCTATATATGCCCGTGCCGAGATAAAACAAAAAAAATCAAAACACACGAAAGAATCGATATACTCACCAAACAATGGGCCAAATATAGTAAAACTGCGGTTTTAGTTTTTCACTCTGACGCCAGAATTTTTTTCAAAGGACTTTGAATTTAAAAAATACGATTAATTCAAAAAGTTATTGAAAAAAATCAGTGCAATTTGGAATAACAATAGGGTATCAAATGAGAGAACCTCCAAAATAAATTGTTTGGTTTACAAGGATGAATAGGTATTGAAAATGCGCCTTTTTATAAATTTTATCTTTTTAAGTTAATAAAAACTGCAGGGAACGAGAATCGTGCGTAAATCCCAAACANAAAAAAAAAAAAATAAAAATAAAAAATATTACAAATTTTCAAGGATATTTAAAGACAAAATTTGTAAAGGAAATTTTCTGTACCCATTCGTCCTTATGCACCAAAAATTTATTCTGTTATAATTCTACAGATTTTTTTCTTTTATATGACACTTTTATTGTTATCCTACATTGCGCTGAATTTTTTAATAATTTTTTGAAATAATATATTTTTTAAATTTTACAGCCCTTTAAAAAAATCCTTACGTCAGACGGAAAAACTAAGTATGCAATTTTACTATAATTTACCCATAATTTCGCGAATATATTCATTTTTCTTGTAAATTTACTGTCACTGATAAGCAGAATGATAACATGTTAATAGCAGACTTTGACATTTGAAAATTTTGTGCAATAAAAAAATTAAACGCGACCTCTAAATATTACACCCCCAAATCATATTACCTGATGGCATCGCTTCGACGGACGAAATTCGCACAGCGATTTGGTTCTTTTTTTATTTATGTATGTATGTATTTTTTCAGTTTATTCAAATATATTCATATTTTCTCTTGAAAACCCCTCAAGAAACGCCACATTGGTTCGATGTAAAATCTGACATTTCCGCCAGGCTGTTTGGGGTTATGAACGCTGCCGGCTAAGTGTCACGCATAATTTCATCTCTTCAACCACATGCTGTTGTTATAATTCGCGGACAATGGAATCGAATATGTAGCAACAGAGCGAAGTAGATAATCATAATTTAATTCATCTCCTCTCCTGTGTGACAACAATAAACATAGCGCCACGAAGGCAAAGTTGCGCAAACAAAAACAAAGCGAAGGTGTTGGCCAAATGACAACGCTCAATCGAACACAACACCAGGCGTCATACTCGCTACCAGCATTGGTGCCGTTTTCAACAGCTGCAACTATGTATGTACATTCGCTGACAAAACAAAATAAACGCCGCCGTCTCTCCATCATCACAATTTGCCAACGATGCGTTTGCGCACAAACAATATTGCAATAATAGTAACAACAAAACGTCAGTGCAAAGCAGCTTGTCGCCACAACATCCGCACGTTGTCATGCGTAATTAATGCAACAGGATTTTGGTGGCGTCCAGCCATCGTCGTCATTACCGCAAACTTCACCGTACACAGCGACAGCGACACCGTTAAAGTCTCATTAAGCAATTAAAAGATAATTAACGCATTTTTGCACCTTGCCGGCCAATGTTGCTATACACCAGCAGGCGATGTTGTTGCATTTTCACACGAACCGCTTTGCTGTATTGTGTGTGAGTTTTTGACCACTGGGCACGCTTGCTTGCCCACACACACACACACACACACACACACGGCTTTGCGCGAAAGGTGTCAAAATCACTAAAATGGCAGCAACGCCACTTGACTGCCAGCGACAACAACACCAACATCAATGCCAACTGCAGCACGACATTGCAATGTTTGCCACTGTGCACATACTATGCAAATGTGTGCATTTGCAAAAGTGTACATACATACATACGTACATACATGTTACTAAGTTAGTGCACACGTTTTGTAGCATATTTTGCTTATCATGCATCGCGACTGCAAAGCATGAGCTTTGGTGAAGGTAGCAACAACAATCACTTACAGTTGTTCGGCTGATTGCATCAATCAAAAAGTCAATTTACATAGAACGCGAAATGGCAAGTTGCCACGTCGTAGCGTTGCAAATTGAGCGCGTAAAATTTACCAACAACTCAACTCAACCACGATGGTGGCCTACATGCTTATTTGCTTACAGACATAAATACCCACTATAGTCCATTGCGTGACATTAAGTGAAGCCTATTTGTATGATTATGATGCAGATGGGTGCGTAGCAGGGACCGAACATAACAGTTATTGACAAAAACTGTCATGGAAAAGTTCACTATGATGGAAATGTTCTACAACTAAGTGATACATGCCAATCGATTACTTTTTTCACCGAGACTCAAATTTGAAACTATTTTTTTTTTAATTTTTATGCAATTATATTCAACAATTTTTATTGAGCTCGAGGCCGTTTTTTAATGAAAACTTATTGTGGAAAAGCAACAATAATTTGAAAAAAATGTAGAAGTGATAGCTGTTTCGGAAATCACCACATTTTCTCATCAGATATCTTTCAATAGGATTCGAAACGGCCTCGGGCTCAGTAAAAATTGTTGAATATAATTGCTATAAGGCCATAAAATATTAAAAAGAAATTTTTTATGCAACATTAAAAAAAATAACAATTATTTTTGATTTTTATATTATATGTCTTAGATAACAGTTATTGAAGACTTTTATTTATAAAACTCATCAATAAAATTCAGTCAGTGACTTTTACTTTTAAAAGTCATCAATATAAATCAGTCACCGACTTTTATTAAGAAGGTGTTGGCAAACAAAAATTTACTACGACTTATACCTTTGACTTTTATAAGTACGATTTAAAAAATAAAGGTCAGTGACTGATTTGTATTCATGACTTTTATAAATAAAAGTCTTCAATAACTGTTATCTAAGACATATAATATAAAAATCAAAATAATATAAAAATAATTGTTACCTAAGAAATATAGTTTTAAAATCAAAAATAACTGTTATTTGCTGATTATTTAGATAGAAATCCAAAATAATTGTTATTTTGGATTTATAAAGTACAAGTCAGAAATAACGGTTATTTTAGGAGTAATTAAATAAAAGTCAAAAACTAATTGTTAAAAGCGATTTTTTTAATAAAAGTTGTAACTGTTACGGTCCCTAGTGATGGCTGGACGACTATTTGGTCAAGCACTCAGACTTCGAATACAATTGGTCTCTCATTTGTGTTACGAAAGACTTTTTACTGTCTTAGCAAGAATTTCCCTGTAAGATTAATACAATAATTAAGATTTAAGTGAATATGTAGATGAAGGAAAGAATAAAGGTTGTTTAAATGAGTATTAACGGTAGCCTCTTTCAACTGTAACTGATTATACAGTTTCCGACTCGTCTTGCATTTGTCACGACGATCACCAAATCACAAGGCCAATACTTGAGTGTTTGTGGCCGTAAACTAGAAAGTGTATATTTCACTCAGGGTCAATTATACGAAGCAAAACAAAAAATTTCGTATACCACAGTATGCTTCAATCAAGGCAATCGATTAGTAAGTTTATAATGACTAGTATAATGGGCTAGATTGTACTGGGTATCCCATATTAAATCTCTACAAGTAAAACTGCGAGATTTCAGTAGCTCCTAAAGCCATAAATCAAATTTCTAGCAACATTTCACCTTGAAACTAGAGCTCTTGTTAAAAATCGACTATCCGGCTATTCGGTTAGTCGACTAGTCGATTAGCAACTTTTTTGTCGGTTGATAGTCGAATAGCAATTATTCGATTAACCGCTCGAATTCGACTAACCGTTCACTTTCGACTAACCGCTCACTATCGAGTAGTCTGAAAATCGACTAACCGAAATTATTCGAATAGTGACAGTTTTTCACCATAAAATTTTTGCTATTAGCGTGGTTGGGTTTTGTCAATAAGCATAAGTATTCAAAAAATATAAAAAAAACAATGTTTACTGAAAGAAAACGACTAGTCGAAAAATCGAAAATGAACGGATAATCGACTAGTTGTTTGTGAGCGGTTAGTTGAAAAAGTCGAAGGGAAACGGTTATTCGATTAAGTGAAGTCGATTATTTTTTGAAACAACTTTTGCTATTTCACTAACCGATTAGTCGACTAGTCGACTAACAAGAGCTCTACTTGAAACTTGTCTTTTATAAAGTTTTTTTTTTATCTCTCGCATGAAATTTGGGTAGAATTTGATTCAAAGGAGCTCGTCTTGTTTAACTTGTTATCTGAAATAAATACTTTTTTAGAATGTCAAAACTTTATTTTAAAAACTTCTTTTGAACTGAAGACGTCAGATTTATTATTTCTGTCCCATATGTATACTCAGAAAAAATTATAAACAGAAACAATTCGGAACGAAAAATGTCAATAAAGATGGCACAACTCCAAAATCGGGTTTTCTCCAATACATTATATTCATTGTATTGCAGCGCATTTTTTTTGTCGCACGAATCGAGAATTTGAGGTTTTTAATCATAAATATATATATGTACATCAAAAAATCACCTTCTATATATTCACTTGAAAATAACCATCGAAAATATGTAACTTCATAAAACTTATTTATGAATTAAAAATTTTTATGTGCAAAAATTTACACTTCACTTCATGCCAAATTTAATATTTTGCAAAAGGGAAAATTTCTTTGCACATTGCGCTTGCATAAATTAATTAAATTTATTTATGTTTATTGCGTATAGTGGAAACTGCAAATGTTTTTATAACCAAAGATGAAATAAACTTGAATTTCACACAGAAGCGCATACCAAAATTGTAAACATAAAAAACTCATCAAATCATTTGAGCTGAAATTATTCATGAATTTATTAATTAATTGTGTATTATAAATTGCCAATTTCATTGCAGGTTTCAGCATAAATGTGCACAGCTAAAAGAAATTAATTAAATAAAAGCTCACAAATAATCATGGCAATGTCTATCTATATGTGTACATTAGGATGGTCCAAAAAAATTTTAAATGTTAAGCTCTCACCCCTAGCATTTTTCTTAATGGAAAAGAGAATAGCTGTATTTTTGTTTAAAAAAATATATAGATATATATTTAGAACTGCCACAAAGCCCATGAAGTTTTCCATGTATTTTTTATGGGGAAAAACACTTTTTCCTAGAAATCATACAGCGTTCTTGAAGATCATAATTTTTTATAGAACACTTTGGGCGGTTCCAAATATCATTTTGCGCCGTTGTGGTATAGTGGCTTGCAGTGCGCGGGGCCTGGCTTCAAACATCAAAACCCAAATTAAAAAAAAAATTAAAATATTGAAAAAAAGTGCCAATTTATTATTATTATTAAAGAACATGGAAAACTTTACGGCATTTGAGGGAGTTCTATATATATTAAAAAAAAAAGCAATGGTATTCTTTTTTACATTTAGAAAAATTCTTGGGGTGAGAGCTCAATATTTTAGACTTTTTTCCCTGCATGTATTTTTGGACCATCCTAGTGCTCATATATGTACATACAAACATATATGTATGGACATAGGCTTACACATATAGATGCCTCATACATATAGGCACAGTAATAGCACAAAGCACACAACAAGACGAGCAACTGAATGGTAAAAACATGCAACCATTGGGGCTTAATTAATAAAATTTCACAAATTTACAGTTGAGTGGCGCGCAGTGTATTCACGTGGAAAACGACGAAAATTTGGTTTGAAAGCATCAAAATGTTATGAAAAGCAACAAGCGAGGTCATGCAAGTGCAATTGGCAACTGACTGAACCACAAATAACTAATTGATTTCATTTGCTAATAAATATTGAAGCAAGCAAGGTATGATGCATGGGTCCAAAGAAACAAGTGAGGGGAGCAGCTATTACGCCCTACATATGTATTTTCCAAAAGTTTTAAAAAACAAAAAAATATAAAGTGTGAAATGCAGTTACCTTAATGGGTGCCTAATTGCATTGGAAACGTAAGGTATATACATACATACATACATGCGTGCAAGTGATGTTGCATTGGGCGTGCTATTCAAACCCCAAACTTCCACAACGTAAGCACAAGAAAAAGCTTTTCCTATTCAACTGCATTTGGCATTTGATAAGTGGCATATATATACATATGTACGTTAAGCCTCTTTGTACGACTTAATTAACACGCATAGCGCACAACATGCGGAATGTAGTGAATGTATAGGCATAGGTAGTGCATCTTTTGACTAGTGAAGCGTATTGAAATTCAATTACAAACAAATTAAAATCCTCTTCTCCCCAAAAATGATGGCGCCATGTGCAACAAAAGACTCAACAAGAGCAACAAGAGCAACAAGAGCAACAAATAGCAGCTACCAGTCAGTGCATGGTACCATATTGTGATCTTGTTTGCGGCAGTTGCATTTACACTTGGTTGCATTTTGCATTCACTGCATATTGCCGTTATCCCTTGAGGTTTTGGTATGGTTTGCCATAACAATTGTGCTTGAAACCCGAATTTTCTGACTGTGCAGAACGTTAATTGGCTGCTACCGCAAATTACTTCGACAGCAACTTTTGTACACAGTTGTTGCTTTTGAAGACTTTTTTTGCCTTTTCACTTAAATGCACTCAAATTTACTTAGACAAATGTGCTTAATTATCAGCACTTCAGGTATGTACATACATATGTGTGTATATCACTCTGATCGGCTTGTGTGCGCTATATTTAAGCTCAAAATTAAAAGAAGTTGTCTTGTTGAAAAGCTTGAGTGAAGTCTATTTAACAGCTTCGGTATCACATATATATTTGATGTTATCAAGAAAGATTGTAGCTCATATCGTAGATTTGTAATGTGTAAAACTAGAGGGTGTCTCTGTTCGTATGTGTAGCGTCTTTTGTCGGTTAGGTAAGGTCAGGAAGGCGTGTATTAGTTGTTCCAGACTTTCACTCGGAGTCATAGTTGTTCAAATGAAATTGAGGTGCTCCAAAAATTTCACTTCCGCTCTACCTGCTAGACTTCTGAATACGCCTGATCCCAAAAGCTTGACATGGTTCGGCTGTACGCATGGACAGGCGACGCAGAAAGTTGTCAATTGATTGCTTCACATCTTCATCGCGGCAGCTTTTGAAGGGAGCGTTTCTGATCGCTGCCGTTTCTAAATTTAATCGGAAATTTATGAAACTCAACTGTCAGAGCAAGAGAGAATAGACATAATGAATTGTCAAATCGAATTAGGAATGAGTCGTGTAAACGGGGTAATTCACCAAAAAAATTCAGAAGCGAACTAAGTAATTGGCAGTGACCGTGGGGACATAGTATTAGTATTATTATTAACTATGTAATCAGTATTCGAATGTATTCAAAAAGTTCCAAAAATTTCATATTAAAACACATTCATTTCTCGATATTAGGTAATGCAAGGTTGTATGCCCCACTTTTCTTATGACATCGCCCTGGGAAAAAATGCATTTTCGAATGTGAAAAGGGTTGTTTTACTGATTATTTTTTCAATTACTATACATTACATTTTCTCACTGGGTTGTGTACAACAACATGCGATAAGTGATTTTTCCGCCAGAGGGCGCCACAGTGAAAATTGGGCAATTGGGCAAACTCGACAAAATTGGCCCGCCCTAGAATGTTTATATATGTATGTATGAGTATACTTGGAGATTGGTTTTCTTTATATCGGATAGTAATAGTACTTGCATTAACAACACGGATATACAATTTATATCAATAGCGTAATCCAGGAGATACAGTAGAGGAAAACTTATTGTACGAAAACCGTTCTGAAAACTTTGCGAGCNAGAGGGCGCCACAGTGAAAATTGGGCAATTGGGCAAACTCGACAAAATTGACCCGCCCTAGAATGTTTATGTATGTATGTATGAGTATACTTGGAGATTGGTTTTCTTTATATCGGATAGTAATAGTACTTGCATTAACAACACGAATATACAATTTAAATCAAGAGCGTAATCCAGGAGATACAGTAGAGGAAAACTTATTGTACGAAAACCGATCTGAAAGCTTTGCNGAGTATACTTGGAGATTGGTTTTCTTTATATCGGATAGTAATAGTACTTGCATTAACAACACGGATATACAATTTATATCAATAGCGTAATCCAGGAGATACAGTAGAGGAAAACTTATTGTACGAAAACCGTTCTGAAAACTTTGCGAGCTACATATCATCGTTTAAAGTACAAAACCGCGTATCGTCATTCTGCAAAACCGCGTAACTGCCATTGGCAGCCAAAAATTGGATTTACTTACACAAGCTCTTTGCTCAATCCTTATCCATTCGTCGTGAAATATACTAGCCAGAAGTGCGATTTCTTTATAAAAAAAAAGAACCATTTGGAAATATGGGTGCTTTTACACTCTAGAAAATGATTTCAAAAACTTCACATATGCGGTTCTGCATTTTGCTGATACGCGGTGTTGCACTTTAAACGACGATATGTAAATATTTACTTTTGTAAAATGCTCTCACTTCACTATGGTGCTTCACCTAAAACTAAATCCAATAAATCTGTAAATCCCCAACTTATGTTCAGTTTTAGATTTACTATCTTATCAACATTTTTCGAGTAGCAAATTGACTGTAGAGAATAAACGAAGTTAACCATCCCAGACGTATTCCACCAAAGCTGTACTTTATTTCCCAAATATATGTATATCGATTTATGGTGCATATGTATGTGTACATAAATTGTAAAAGGATTCGAGTACATATGTACATACATATTTATGTAAGTACATGGTCGACCCACAACATCATAAACGAACTTTGGCAACTTTTCAAAATTTCTAAATTACCTAAAACTGCCTCAGTATACTTATACTTATCATTTTTTCCTTTCACACTGCTGAAGGCGAAACTTGTGATGTTTGGGTAATCTTTGCGTCATTGGAAAGTGCACTCACCCATCCTACATTGGTGGGGAGCATTCGTAGTATGTCAACTTAAGTTCGTTTCAATAGCTGCAATGATTTTGTTTTCTTGATATATTAACGAACATCATAAAATGCTTTAAGTGACAATTTGAAGTTTTACAGGAACAGCAAAACAACTTTCAAATATACATAAATGAATTATAACCAAAGTTATAGAAAATGCTTAATTAAAAGCGCAATAAAGTCTAAATTTTCGTATGACTTTTGTTTTTAAGAAGAGGCAATTGCTTAGATTTTATTTTAAAAGGCCTTGAGAGGCGGTGGCGTATGAGCAACTTTTATACTTCTACATACATACTCGTATACGTAATACTATATATTAAATATTAAGACCTTATACGGGCCTTATTTGATATGATTGTAAGTCTTACAGTTTAATGCATGAAACTGTAAGGAATACCAGTATGGCAGATGTATGGAACACAACCTGATAAGGTTAACTCTATGAGAGACACTCCTATGCATAAGGATTATATGCTGTGCAAAATAACGCCTTATGATAAAACATTATAGCCCATTCGAAATTGGGCTTACACTAGTCCTTATAATAAGGCATTCTACAGAATATTATTAACTTATTAGAAGCCTTATCGCGCTGCCGGCCGCTTCTCACATGCTTGGCAGATCCAGATATGCAGCCGTTTGGGTTGGTGTGGCCGACACTGCTCTATGTGAGCAAATTCCACGAGATGTTTTTATAGTGTCACTAAAGCATTCTTCTTGCATTTATTTCAATCAATGGAGCGGCAGAAACAAATGCAATAAAAAATATATCAAGTAATATTTGAACAATTTTACCCTTAAAACGTTTATTTAGTCGGAAAAGTACCGAAGTTATTATTTTTTTTCATTGTCACTCAAAAAAATCACAATAGTTTTTGAAGAGATACTTCTTTAGTAAATTGGCAAATTCAACGGAAATTGCACACGGAAATGGTTAGGAGGAAAACAAGTTTTAGAGATTTTCGGTTTTCTCGAAGCCTATCGACATAAAAATTGATATTTTTTATCGATTTTGTTATCGATATCTTTATTGATTTTGTTACCGATATTTTAACCAATTTTTTTATAGATATTTTTATTGATTTTGTTATCGATATTTATTGATTTATTTTTGATATTTTTATCGATTTGCTATCAATATTTTTATCGATCTTGTTAACGATTTTTTTTATCGATCTTGTTATCAATATTTATTGAATTTGTTACCGGTATTTTTACCGATATTTTTATAGATTTTGTTATCAATATGTTTGTCGATTTTGCTCTCGATTTCACTATCGATTTTGTTATCGAGTTTGCCGTCGATATTATTATCGATTTCGCTATCGATATTTTTATCGAATTTATTATCGATGTTTTTATCGGTTTTGCTATCGATATTTTGACTGATATTACTATCGATTTTGTTATCGATAGAGTGTAAAGATAAAAATGAAGATAAAGGAAAACTGAATAACATAAATGTAATTAGAACAAACAGGGTAAATGTAGGGATCTATATATGTAGATGGAAAAGGACAAAAAATATAACCCTAAGCAAGAGCAGATGTATATACATATGTACATTTGTATATTGGTTATGAGACAAACTAGATATGTAACGTAATTTTCACTTCTCCATTGTGGCCCAGGCGCACTTTTTTTTGTAATAACTTTGTTTCAAGAGTGCACACGAAATTAAAAAAAAAAAAATGGCAACGTGCGGAGATATTCGCAGCTATTTTGTAATTTTTGAAATTTTGCGTTTTTTTTTGTAATTTTAATAACTTAAGTTATTTCAAAATGTTAAAATTAAACTACTGTATCACCAAGTTAAAAAAAAATTACACTGAGTAAAAGATGACTATGATTTGTGAAACTAAAATTCCATTTTTACAGTTTTTATTATTGCACTCGAAATTCAACATAAAATAGTTATATACATGAAGAAAGAAATATACAAGTGCATAAGGAATAGGTACTGTAAAAATCTCCCACGCTAATATTTAATTAATAATAATAATAGATTGACGCTTACACATATGTTAGTGTTTGGCTGAGCTTTTAAATAAAATGGGCTTTTAAGTTAAGGCGTGCAAGCAAAGTTGTTAGATGACTTCTTATGGTACTACGGGACATATACGTTACATACGCAACTACGTATATATGAGCATTAGTGGTTATTTTGACTTTTTTAGTATATCTTTTTCAAGTTTTCATTTAATCACAATTTCGAGTGGTGCTGCATCAGTGATCCCACACTTTTTACGTACCTAAATTTAAGGTACGTTTTAAGGAATACAGCTATTTGATTAAACTTTTCTTCAATTTTTAACTGGTTAGTAGTACACTGGAGCTGTAGAATCCCTGCAGTAAAAAGCCAAACAGTCGATCCAAATACCAGTTCATTAATTAGTACGTTTTAAAGCGGCGGCCTACTAGTTTTCAGTTCTATAACTTCGCACAGAGGACAGAGGACCTCGTAAGGAGGACAGCCACTAAAACCGATCCTAAGCAAACTTCGAAGGTTCTGTTTTTTTGGAGAAGCAGGTTATGCACCATGAAATGTTCTATGTACCTATTTGGTTTCATTCCCAGCCGGAAGTTGACTTTAGTAAATAATTTTAAGAACTTATTTCGGGTAATTTTTTTTTAAACAAAATCTTCTTTATTCAACTCTAAAATAGCCTGCATAAAGTTAGTTGAATTTTTTTAAGTGCACGTATCCAAAACGTTGCGCCCAAACCATGCACAGAAATCTGAGAGCATGCAAGTAATTCGAGGTATTCGCAAAACTTACAGAATAATTTCGTTTAGTGTTGTAAAACGTTCACGGAAATTGAATTGCGATTGGATTTTTTGCTTGTGCTATAGTGTACGGCATGATTTGAAATGCAGGAGATGAAGGAAATACCAAAACAAAACACAAACTACAAAAAAAGATGATTCTGTGGAAAAAGTCATACCACAAAAAAAAAAGTGGAATTAAGGAATGCTACGCAAGCGTATGTGTGAAAAGATACTAGCACATGTGGGTGTATGCAGTTATGTGAGTATGCATGTGCATAGTATATGTATACAAACATTTGTTGGCAATTTCGTTGTACCGCTGGCAGTCACTTCTCAACCAAACTTTTGTCGGAACGCAAGCAAATGAAGATTGACGACAGACAGGTAAATTGGTGGTGGGATTGGTTGAAGGATAATGCCGTTGGCGCTTCGGAAGACGAATGAAGCGTACGCAGCAGTAGTTGTTGGGAAGCAGCATTAAGAAAGTGGAAAAAGAGGATAACAAAGAAAAAAAAGTTCCATTCGAGAGAGGTAGCCACCCGCAATGTGTGCACCAACATACATACATACAACTTATGAGAGTATGTGTGTGTATGCCCATGAGCGCGTATGTATTTAGAAGCGTATCTGTATTTTAGGAAGAAATATCTTCTTTGACATGTGACGAAAGGAAGAAGTACCAGCAAAACTCAACGGTAAGAATGCGATTTTGAAATATGACAGCAAAGCCAGTTGTCGATGTGACGTCACAAAAGTTCCATGTCGACGAAAAGCACACTTATGTATTTAATTCTGGAGCATAATTATCTAAATAGATATTTTCGCNATTTTAGGAAGAAATATCTTCTTTGACATGTGACGAAAGGAAGAAGTACCAGCAAAACTCAACGGTAAGAATGCGATTTTGAAATATGACAGCAAAGCCAGTTGTCGATGTGACGTCACAAAAGTTCCATGTCGACGAAAAGCACACTTATGTATTTAATTCTGGAGCATAATTATCTAAATAGATTTATTTATTGATGAGTTCCGTTTACTGTCAGAAATTTCTGTAAAATTAGTTTAATTTTACTATCGATTTGAAATTATACGATAAAACTATTATTTTAGGCCCTTTTCACCACTTGGGGAAAAGTAAGCTGGGTGAACAAAGTACAGGCGTGCCATTCGAAAGATCCAGATTCGAGTCCTCGGGCAGCGGGATTTTTTTTTTTTAATTTTCTTTTAATTTTAAGTGTGGTTGTTTTAAAAAGGAGACAAACCCTATCGGAAGCAACAACAACCAAAAAGAATTTTTTTTTTTATTTCATTTAATTTTTAGGAACTTATTTTATTTTTTCTTCTTTTAATTATTTTTTTAGTTAATTTGTTTTTAATTTTTACATTTACTTTTAATTTTTTATATTTTATTGTTTTAAAAAATATAATATATTTATTTGATTTCGTTTAATGTTTATGATGTTATTTATTTTTTTTTTTTGTACTTTTTCAATTAAATTTTCTTTTAATTTTTAAATTTTGTTTTAAAAAAAGGTTTTTTTTTAATTTAAAATTTGTATTGTTAAAAAAAGTATATATATCTTTTTAAATTTGATTTGATTTTTATAAGAATTTTCATTTGTTTTTGATTTTTATTTATTTAATTTAATTTACTTCTTAAAAAACTTATTGCTAAAGGCGAAATAATTTCGTCAGTTCCTTCACATTAAGTTCAGGCTGATCCAAATAGCGGCCCTTGCCTTTTGAATAGCTTTATCTAGGTGTGGATACCATGAGAGCCTTACAGGTAGTTGACTTCATTAGAAAAGCGTATCCTTTCTACTTGAATAAATGGTTCAGGCTAATGGTAGTTTTTCCGGGAAAAAGGAAATATGTTAGGATTTGCGTTATACCCATTTATGTCGCACCATATGTTCAGTGAACTCTGTATGTATGTATGTATTTTTTAGTAGTTTTTATGAGCTTTGCGCAAATTGACAAAACACAATATTGTCTTCTGTTTGCGATGACAGTGACATTCTCGTAGCCTTGCACGTCGAGGCCCTTTTCACTAAGAAGGCATAATAACTACCTTGTGTACAACGATAAACCATAATTAAAGGGAGATGCTCCTCCTTGCGGAGGTTCTTTCGTAGCTTAGCATCTGGCTCTTTTATATGTCCTTTAAAGTGGGTGGGGTTGATATCCTGCGTCATGTGATAGCATTAACCTCTTAGCGCCGAATGCAGTTTTTTATTAGAAAATGTTCCATGTTACCGAAAAACGCTCTACGTTAAGGATAAAACCCACCGCCACCACTACCGCCACCTCATTGTCAGCTACAGTTTTTTTTTTGGTTTTTCTTTGATGTTCTCTGAAGTGTGTGGATGATAGATCTTTCTCGATTACACGCCCATTGATTTCTATGCTAAATGGTTTCTTGAGGAAAACTGTCTCTGACTTCGGTTGGTCGGCGGGTTTTTCCTCATCATGAGGATAAATTGTATGAATCACCACGCATGGCATGCCCTGAATAGCTGTGTTATATAAAAAGATCAATAGACGTGGAGGGCTGTGTTCCAGGGACATAGAAATTTTCCTAGGCAGATATAGCTATCATCATTTAAAGCCCGTTACACAGAATTCTGGAGATTCTCAAATCCGCCATGCATGGTAATTTTTTCCGGGTTTATGTGCGGGTGCTTTGGTTTGTGCTCAGTGTTAAGCAATCGAGAAAATTGCTAGCATCTATTTGCAAATATTCATCAGGTATTTGAGGAGCCACACTTGAGTAAGGCTTTTACTATACGCTTGTATCTTTAAAAAATCCTACGGAAATATGCACATCATAAATATCCTAGCCTGTAATTTTGATATTTTGCAGGTGCTAGCGGTTGTTAATAGGGTTCGTACTTTAAAGCTGATAATAGGAATGCAGCATGCGAACTCTTACATAAATGAGGCCTTGAGAGACAGAGTAGCCTAACTGACATTTCAAAGAACTTGGGGTACAGCTTAAAATGCATTATTCGAAGTGGAACGGTAATAGCCCAGGGCACGCCCTTTTAGCTTCCAAGGTAGCATCACGTAGGTGCTATAAACCTTTCAGTAAAACACCGTATATCCTAAATATGTAGTTATAGATACTTCTTTCCCATATTACTTGCAAAAATATTTTTGTAGATAGGCTTCTCTGGCGCTCATGGCCTCAAATATAAATGTGTACAGTGTACACTTTAGGGAGTTTGCTTGCACCTTTTCTACACACCCTTGTATGTCGCCGTCGAATTTTCCCAAGTTTTCTATAATGAAATTTTAATCGCCTGCAGTTACTTGCAACATACTAACATGCTACAGACACACATGTGCATACATACATTCCACCCGCGGCTAAACAACAGCGCACGCGAACTACGAGTACATACATACATACAGTATTTAGATATAGTTGGCATACGCGTTTAAACCTGCATAAATGTATACACATGTGCGACATATAGACATACATACATAAATACGTATTTTCAACCATATGTATATTTAGTAAGAATATTTTGTGACCCCTAGCAAGGGAGTGGAATTCAATATGCCTAAAGCAATGTTGCGAGTATTTTTGTTTTTCAACACAAATTAGACCCGTTGGCGAAATTTGTGCATACATGTGTGTGTGTGTGTGTGTGTGTGTGTGTGTGTGTGTGTGTGTGTGTGTGTGTGTGTGTGTGTGTGTGTGTGCATATAGAGCCGCAAAATTGCCATATTCCATTAAATGAAAGATTCAAGAGGAACAGCATTAAAGTTTTTAGTTTAAGCTGTTATTTTTTGAACCCAAAATGTAAAAAAAATCCAAGCGTGCATATTTTTAAATGTTACTTTTTAGTTTGGTTACGGCTGGTTGCGAAACTTTACATCTCAGTTTTTGCCATGCAATTTCCGGTGCTCTTTTAAAAATGCTTAGTGATCACACACATTGCTGGAACTGCTATTCTGCTGTCCATAAATCATTCAATGGGAATGCTACCGAAATATATCAAAATAGAGGTTATTATTATACAACACCACAAGCTTTAAAAATATTTATAAACAATTTATAAAGAAAATAAATACTTTCTCAAAATAGAAATAATTTTAGATATTATACATAATGAATTTGAGAAAAGTCATCTCGAGGATTTCTCCATTCTAGGACGCCTAAAACCGGTTTTGGGTATATTGGGCACTAAAAGCCTCTAACTTAGCTGATTACACGGTCCGACACGATTTTACACCCGTTAAAAATCAAGAATTTTCGGAAAGTAAAGACAAAACCAAAGTACCCGTATCTAAGATTTTTGGGGTGGATGACTTCAAATCTGAAGCCAGTTCTTTAAAACTAAAAATGGCGGATACAATATGGCGTATGGATTTTTTTAATCATAAGATTTGTATGAAATTTTAAATCCAAAGTTTCTTTGTATGGCTGATTACAAAACTGAATCAGGTTTCAAATATTCAAAATGGCGCATTCAGTAAAGGTTCATATTGTATCCGACATATTATGTCCTTCATTTTGAATTTTTAAGAATTGTATCTATTTGTTAATAATGCTTAATTTCTTTATGGCTATAAAAAAGTTTATTTTCAGTCACAGTGTTATCAGCCAGTGACTTAGTTGATTCTTGCCTGTTTTAGAAAGAAGAATCTTGGACCTGTCGTATGATATATACACACATACATATATCAATTTAGAACTCTTAACGGATCCTTGTCTTTTTTTTAAAATGAGCGATGTTTTTGCGCACTGTTTTATAAAGAAACTGTAATAATAATCGTGATGTATGTTTAATAACGAGTAAAAGGTAAATGTTTATCTTTGAAAATCGGTTGAAAATTTACAGAGTTGCTATTTTCTAAAGCTGGTAAAAAATTAAAAATCGGAGGTTTAGACCCCAATTCAAATTTTTTCGGGACGTTTTGCAAATTTCATAATTTGGTTATTATTTTATTGGATAAGACCTATAAGAAAAATTACATCATTCTCCAAGAATTTCTACTCCATTCTTTTTTTGTGAAATAGTATTTTTTTTTGTCGAAATAGTGCACATTAGCGAATAGGCAGCTAAACGGACTATACTGTATATTAAAATTTCTTTTCATATGGAAAAACATATCAAAGATCGGTACTTTTGCGTTACAAAACTGGAGAAAATTTCGCCAAAAATTCTAAAGAAAAAGTTGAAACTTTTTGTGAATTTTCCTAAATTTTGCACAAAGTTTAGAAATTTTATTTTTATGTTTTTTACTATAGTATGAAATATACTTTTACCAAAAATTTGCGAAAAGACATTAAAATAAAAACTATTGCACACATTGAGAAAAATTCCCTGTGGTTGACAGAATAATGAACATATGTATGTATAATGTAGATATTAATTTGAGAATAGGTGGCAGCCGCGATCAAAAAAAAAAATTTTGAAGCTAAAGCTGTCTTAACATTCTTTCGTTTGACTTTCATATTTAAAGATTTCATATAATTTGTGTAAATTCGACTACTCTAACAGGTGGCAACCCTGTTGAATTAAATTTTCAAATTGAAGTTAATTTAAATTGTGATACATGTGTCAACTGGGTACATAATTATATGTATTTCAGTGAATTAAATTTAATTTTACTTTCAAACAGGTGGCAACCCTCCTAAATACAATTTAGAGATAAATCTTTCTCAAACCCACTTCGGTTGGTACTTATCTTTTAGTAATGCATTTAACCTTTTAAACAGGTGGCAACCCTAGCTTTCACAACACCCTTTCGTTGGTCACCCATATTTTAGTATTTCATTTAATTTGTGTATAATTTATATAATTTCGACTTTTCAAACAGGTAGCAACTTTCTTCAAAATATTTTCAAACTAAAAATAATTTTTCAAACAGGTTGAACAGACCTACAGGTATAATCATAAAACCTGTTACTGACAACAATTTCATCGCCGGAGCCCAAGATACACACATGTCGCAGACGTTCTTTTCGATGGAAGCACTGAAATTTTTGCTAATGGGCGAAATTTTGCTAATGGGACACAGTGGAGGAAGACTATGGTAGCGAACACACAGAGCAGATATATCAAATCGCTGCTAGGAAACCAATAATACGCTGGAAGAGTTCGCCTCAGAGGTTGAGAAATATTTTGTATCAGAGATAGTCCGAAAATTTAAAATGGATGAGGTTTTCTTTTGTCAAGATATAAAATGTATACATATTTTAGGGTTGGTGTTGGTTGATTTTTCCGACTGGGTGGTAAGATGATTTATTTCGTTCCGAAATAAAAAATATGTTAATACTGTTCTAACTGAACTTATATGAAATATGAGCTCCTAGTATTAGTATTACTGACTTTACAGTATAGGCTGCCTAGGCTGAGACAGAGAAACTTAATAAAAAAATTTCAAAATAATTATCAATACTTTCTTTACACAAATCGTGAAAAGCAGCATGGCTATAAAACTGAAACAATTAAAGGCAAACTAAGAGTGATATCAGCATACACCCACACTCACGTCTCAACTAAAACAAACTTTAACGCAGCAGCTTCAACACGCACAATGATACATATGTATGTAGGTGTTGTCTATCGAACGACCAGGATAAATAAAAAAACGCCAAACAAAGTTAACTGCACACAAGCAAGAGATTCAGGAAAACGGTTCACAAAAAAAAAAACAGGAAGAATGACAAACAACCAGAAAACAAAACCCAAAATTAAACGTTAACTTTAGTATACGTAGCATTGGTCAACCATCAAGAGACAATTGTACTTCAACAGCCAACAAATGCCACACACTACATACATACACACATAAATAGATAAACACACACCCTTAAACACACACTAAATAATGGTACGCCCAGTCGGTTTTCTCTGCTCGTTTTGTAAACAAACGTTTTAAAGAGCCTTTCATATACATACATACGTAACTACATAAATATATGTATAATGTATGTATGCACAGTGGACACTGAGAATTCATCTATGTACCTCCATACGAATTGTCCACTTAGTCAGAGGCTTGGTAACACATACATGCGTAGACAGTTTTTGCGTACACACATACAGGCAAATGGTAAAACTGACAACTGCTGTGTGTGTGTACGGACAAGACAACTTTTCAAAATTTTCAACCAAAAGATTGGCTGCAGGCACTGCGAACAACACTTAACTGGCATAGAAAAGATAGAGCCGCGGGTGATAATGGACTAGAATAGACTTGAATGGCACATAGTGGAAAACAAATTTGTGTGGCAAGGTGGTGCAGCGTGATAATGAAGTTTATGTGGGTGGTGTCTAGATTTTACAACATACTAAACATAACACAAGGGATACACATCAACTGTATCTAGTTAGTTAGTTAGAGTGAGGAGGAAAGTAATGGTCTAATGAGTTTTGAAAATGTTCCATTTTGACAGAGCCAAATTAGGTTTTACACAAATTTTTGAATAGGCATTAGTTATTCATAGCGAACAGCGAAAGGTGAGTCGGGCATGCAGTAATATCTGGAAATAAGTAATCTTAATGGATATGTTCCTGGTCAATATACTTTTGCTTACAAATCTTTTTGGGAGCCTTCGAAATTCACTTGAAAAAATCTTGAAATATTTTAGAATTCTATATGTGGCTCGAAACAATTTTCTGGGTAAGGGGTTAGGCCATTTTTTTCAATATTTTGTAGTCCTTAATCGAATCTCGGAATTTATAGACCTACCTGAAATTTACTAGGATAAAATAGATACTATTCACTAACTTCTTTTGGCCAGGGTCGCATATTTTTTCAACATTTTCCGCATTAGCTTTCAGTTTAAAATCAAAAGCCGGTCACAATTTTTATAAGCATAGAAGGGCAACCCCAGCTGAAAGAAATCGCAATCCTTCAATAATTTACTCTAAGATGAGCAACAGCCTATTGGCAACTTAAAAAATAAAAAATAAAATTGAGCTGGAACTTCTGCACACAATTAATCAATTCGGAGTTGCACATTACACACTGTAGAAATTCGCATAGAAATGATAAGCGTAGTCTAGGCATATCAAAGTTGTCGATGTTCTTTTGACAATCATCAATTGCAATTTTTCACATTTCTTAGCTTCGTATGAACAAGTAAATGCAGCTAGTAGGTTTCATTTTCCAAATGCTCGCTGCAATGATGATCGATCTACTCCTTCTTTGTGCTTGCACACATTTTTTTGCATGTCAGGCGCTTTGCTATTGCTATTATTTGCACTGAATTCCGTTTGTTTGTTAAGTTCGAATGCTGGTTCATCTTTCCTAAATTTTTTTAGTTTTTCAGCTCATCGGTTACTGCCAAAACCATATCCGATAGTTGTTAGCTCAAAAACACCTTTTATATATGTATTTATGTACATTTGTATGTACACTAGGGTGGTCCAAAAATGTATAAGAAAATGCAAATTCGGCATTTTTATGCTCTCACCCTCTAGGATTGTTCTATAACGGAAGAAATATGCCCTATTTTTTTTTGTTTTGAAATCAAAAAATACTTAGAGGTCGCACAAAGAGCTCAAAGTTGTCCAAGTATTTTATATGGGAAAAAACAACTTTTTGGAGGAACGGTATAGAATTCTTGAAAATCAATATTTTTCGATCCAAAACTCTTCTCCTCTATAGCAGATTCCTTATAATAATACCCAATTGTTTATTTAATAATTTGTTCATAGTAACTATAATTAATAGGTCCGCTAAAAACCACCAAAAACTCGGAAAAGTGCAAAGGACCGGAAATAAAAATTCGTTCTTATTAAAAAATGGTTAAATAAACAAATGGATATTGTTATTGGACGTCTCCTGAACAGAACAAGAGTTTTCCAATCGAAAAATGTTGATTTTTAAGAATGCCATACAACTTCCACGGAAAGTTGTTTTTCCCCATATAAAATACATGGAAAACTTTGAGCGCTTTGAGCGACCCCTAAGTATTTTTTGATTTCAAAACAAAAAAAAAATAGGGGTATATTTCTTTCGGTATAGAATAATTCTAGGGGGCGAGTGCATAAAGATTCCGACTTTACTCTTTTTTTGGAACACCCTAATTGTATACATGTCTGGGAATATGGATCCGCTTCAATTGTCGATGTTGCTGCAAGTACAAACAGCTGTAGTTTCTGCCGTTTAGTCAAAAAATAATTTCGCCAGAAACTTGAGCAGGCCTAATGGATAAAAACAAAATTATGGCATTTTCGTTTCTACAAAAAATGTTGCCTTCTCATTGCCCTCTTCTTAGTATTTGTGCGTAGATAGCAAAGAGAAGGTAACCTTTTTTGGTAGAACCGAAAACACCATTAGTTTGTAGCGAAATCGCTTCCAGTTTTGGATATTTTGGTGGAATTCGTACTCGTATAAATGCAATAAACTGAAATAAACAGTTTCTTCCGGAAATTTGAAAACCCTCTGGAAGCTCTAATATGTAATTGCAGAACACATCTTTAATTAAACTTTCTATTAGTACTAAAAATATCTCTAATTTTCCTGCCTAATGCACTTATTACATACATACGTAGTATATGTATATATGTACATACTTTTTCAAATGAGCAAAATCAACTTAATACGGCTTTCAAAGCAAACGCTAAATAAAAAAAATCTACTTTTTACCTTAAAAGCAATTTATTTGCTATAAAAATCGCCCAAAGATACAACAATAAAACGAGAGAGTGCGAAAATGGAAAATCATCTACAATAAAAATTGCCATAAAAGTAATGAAATAAATGGCAAATAAAGAAAAAAAAAATAACAAATAAAGTAAAATCCATGAGAAAGCCGCTGGCAATTTTGCTTTTAAGCACAGTACACACAAACTATTGCGCTTATATGTATGTATATGGTTTACGTACAAGTATATATGTATGTACATATAAGCATGCACATAAAAGGCTACAGTGATTTAAAAAATTTTTTCACAACACGCCTACCCAATACACGATGCAGCAGTGTTGCACAAAGCGTTCAATCGTCCGCCCTGCTGTCGCACGTTTTACTTTCCGACCATCCCTCCATCGCTTGATATTTACACCCTTTGACGTGCTGCATACATAAACGCTCAAACAGTTGCTCCAATATCTCTACTTGAATCCCCTCTTACCACACCCCCCCACCCATAAGCGACTGACCGAACCACTACAACGCCGCGCACATGTGTTTTATGTATGTAGTTAAAGTTAATCAAATCGTAATTACCAGAAATATTGCCGAAGGCATCAAAAACATTTTAAAAGCAAACTTGTTTAGTAAATATATGCATTCACACGCAAGTATACATTGCAAAAAAAAAAAATCGGTTAGGTGAGCATACCACACACAAACACACACATACATACATACATCAATAGATTTATAGAATTTTACCGGCAGCGATATTGCGACGGCGACAACTACGACGTCGAACACTCGAATACTTTACGAGTGGCAGACGTACATTAGCACAGCTGTGGGGCAAGTCATTTTTTTTTTTGTTTCTTCTGTTCTTTCTTTTACTGGCAATATAAATGTGTTTAGGTGTGTATCTTCAGTTAAGGCAAAAGTTTAAACAAAGCAGCACAACAGTGAAAACAATGTGACTTAAATAAAAAATTAGCAATAAAATTTATATACAGACCTGAAAGGTACATATAGTGACTCAAACAAGTGACCACGTCTTGATTTATTTAAATATTCGCACTGGTTTTCAAGGCAAACTTTTTTGTTGTATTTTTCTATAAAAAATAGTGCCCAAGCTTCAGCCAAAACCATTTAAACCAAAGTTTAAAATTTCAACAAAAAAAAAAATTGGTATAAATCAACGCGATTTTTAGCCCGTTGGAATTTGCACTTCATCAGATTAAAATTGTGTGGGCTATAAAACTGAGTACCCAAAAATGTTCATATTTAAAAGTGGCAATTTTGATACACAATTTTATTTAAGTAAAGTAAGTGCGCCTGAGCCACACTTGAGAAGTGAAACTTACATAACATATCTACTTTGTCTCATAACCAATATAAATATATACATATGCATTTGATTGGCTCAAAATTGTGAATAAAACGACAGTCTAGTTAATATAACTAGTGTTCGCCCAGCGCTTGAAATTCAACCTTTTAAATTAAGGGGAGTTGAGGTGGGCTGAGCTGAGATGAGTTGAATTTTGTTAAGTTAATTGAGGTGAAATGCATGGAACAACAAAACATGATATAACATAACATGAAGTAACGTAGCAAAACATAACATAACTTAACATAACATAACATGGCATAACATAACATAACATATAACATGACATAACATAACGTAACATGTGACCCTTCAATTTTATCTCTTTCTTTTTCTTGGTCTTTGTCCCTACTTTTATATTATTTTCTCTATCTTTTTTATCTTCTAATTTTTCTATTTGTTATTTCCGTAACTTTTAACCAGATCTTCATCTGCATTCTTTTTTTAATGTACATATTCACCCACATCTTTGCGATTACATATATTAAGTATTTAAATTTACCGTCCTCTTTATCTTTATGTTTCGGTTTCTTCTACTTTTATTTTAATCTTTGCCTTATCCCTTTCTTCTTCTACATACTAAACTTTATATCCTTCCTTGTACCAGTCTTAAATAATCTATTCATGTGCATACATACATAAATCTCATTCTTAAACTGCTGCTTAGCACGTATCATAAATTCAGTACCAGTATTAAAGCATACATTTAGGAGGCATTTCCGCCCTAACCATGCACATGTACGGCATTAGTGCTGGTGCCACTTTTGAACTGATTTTTTCGCTTTATGTTAAACTAATTTGAATTTTGAAAAATGTTCTGCACATCAATTATCAATAAAAACATCTATAAATATATCGATAACAAAATCTAATATCATGTCGATAAAAATATCGATAAGTATATCGATAACAAGATCGATATATACATATAGCCAAAATTCCAAAATTGTCTCGAAAATCTCGAAATAGTATCGAGAATACCGAAATAGTCTTGGAAAGCCTGATTTAGTCCCGGAAATCCCGAAATAGTCTTGAAAATCCTGATTTAGTACCGATAATCCCGAAAATCTCTAAAATCCCGAAATGGATCCCAAATTGAGTCTCTGTTTCTCTATCTACATATATCCATTTCTTTATAATTACCCTTACATTGATCTTTTTTTTCTATATTCATCTATACTTACATCTTTCGGTATCTCATATTTATTTATCTTTCTCTTAATATTTATATTTATTTTCCATGTGAAATTTCCGTTGAATTTGTCAATGAATGTACTCCCAACCAACCGCCGCTAAAGAAGTTTTACTTCAAAAATCAACACGTGGTCACTTGTTTGAGTCACTGTATATAGTACTTACTTACATAAATACTTAGTGAAGTACAGGTGAGACGAGGCGGTTGACCGTGTGTAGTGCGGTAGGTGGTGCACAGATTATTGCCCGAAGCAAAGTGCACAAAGTATCTTCGACATAACAAAACCGGTTGCAAAAGTAGCAAGACAAATTCGCATTTCTATGGAGATGGAAATGGCAATAATTAAAAAAAAATAGTAGTAAACATTTCACGTGCTTGCTTTTAGGATGCTCAAAGGTATTCTTCAATTTACCGACGTTTATATATGTACGACTGTCTCACTGCGTCCCACCGGACTGTGTCCAGTCAAGGACGCTCTCAAAACGTTGCTTGCGGTTTTTTAATTGTTTCAAGCTCTTTTCGAACAGCGTGCGCTAAACCGACATGCAGTGGTGAGGGTCTGGTTAGGTCAGGTCAGGTCAGGTCATGCTCTCTGATCACTAAAGGCCTAACACACGTAGACCAAAAAAATAAATCCGTAGTATGTGTCCATAAAACATTTGCATCTTAACTATTTCTGTCACGTAACGCAGTAGCAACATACGAGTATATACCTATGTAGTAAGTGCATCCTTCAACTTCAACACTTTTTTTTCAATTACTGACGCAATACGGAAGTCGACAGCCCAACTAAAAACAAATAAATAAAACGACAAACGGTAGCCAAATAGTCAGCAACATGAATTTCATTGTCAATGCAGATGTGCAACAGATGCAACAAGTCGGTGAACTAAGCTGTATTTTCAACTGCATGTGTGTGTGTGTGCTTTATTTATACACACACACAACCATCGTTTAAACCAATTTTACTACAATTTACTACTCAACTCTACGCTATTGGGTCTTAAATTTTATTTAAGTATATATGTACATACATATATCGGACTGCAACTTATCTTTATTGTAGATTCATACAAATTCATACATTAAGTCAAAATCTCACACTGTTATTTGTTAGAAATCGCTTGAGGCGCTTTGATGTCAAGGAACGTTGCGAATTACAAAGTTAGCAAAGCCGACTGACTGACTGCCATTCAACCATTCAGTGAACCAGCCTTCTGCACTAAGCACCAGCGTTGGCGTTGTTGCAGCAACAAAGTCGACACTGTTGAACAGGCACAGACAGCATCAAACCAATTTACAACCAGCCAAGGCATCAAAGAGCCAACGAGTTAAACGTTCAAGTCATTCACCATCCGTCGTCCATCTATCCGGGCGCCGAATATGTATATTCCTTACGCTTCATCCTCGCATTCTTCTGGCTATACATACATACATATGTATTTGCCACATGTGAAAATGAAATTTAGATATTATTGTTATTTGAATACTCTGACATTTGAGTAGGCCGAATTTTGGTGTGTGTGTGTGTGTGTGTGTGTGTGTGTGTGTACGTTATGACCCAGCTAACGAAAATTATAGTAAATTTTATAATTACAAATCGTTAGGAAATGGATTTTTTGTACAACATTTTCACTATATACTAATTGAAATTTTTTATTAACAAGTAATTTTTAAGCAAAAGAAAATCCGACTTAAATTTTCACATAAAAATGTAAGATTATCGTTAATTTTTTCATGATCCGATAAACGAATTTAAAGCAAATTACTATGGGACCACCTGCGAGGTAACACCTTTAAAAAAGGAATTATAGAAATTGGCTAACGTGATCTAATTATGCTTTATTTATTATGTACAAGACGTGAGTTAAGTTGGCTGCCTCATTTATTTAGGACCCAGGTGGTTTGTTGGGTATAGGGTGTATGCAATTCTAGTGCATAAGCAATGTATGATGCAGTGTTTTGGGGCTTGTTAATTGTTAAAACTACCCTACAGCTTATGCGACAAATCACGTTGCCTCATTTGCATAAATAATCAAGCTGAATTTCTATCTATCAGAACTTACATAGATGTACATACATATATTCAAACTCATAATTAATCGAAGGCATTGTTTTCAATTTAATTTATTATGACATTCATTGTAAATATTTGAATTTCAGAGTACTTATGATTACACAATTATAGCGTTTGCGTGTGAATTTAATAGATAAATGCAAATTATTAGTTAAATAAGACAAATGTGTATGTGCAGAAACTTTAACCCAGTATGGAGACATGGGTAAGATACTTATGTTTGAATTTTATACTGATATCTCTGCTGCTAACGGTTATAGAGGCCTAAATGTGCAGTATAGTCTCGAGGTGTGTGAATGCTTTTATTGTCCAGTACGTATTAGAACTTATAGGCAATGTTATTGTTGCCAAACAAGTCTTGACATGTTTATGCAACTATTAAGTGCAATATTGTTCAGTCTTATTTAGGTGTTCGACTGATATAGACGCGTTGCGATAGCAATGTTCTTTTTAGCATGGAAGACGCACCAAAATCTCAAGGAATAGTAATTTTCTTTTTGTGAAAAGAAGGTGTGAAAATATCAGAAATTTGTCAGCGGACCACTGCAACGGGCACTTGTCAATCAGCGTCCGGTATTGCAAAAGCATAATGAGACCATACATCTCAAGAAAAACGAAAGATATTTTGAACGATTAGTTATACGATAGGTTATGCAGAAAGAGTCTTTCTTGTAAATTGATCGATAAAATAGGGCGAGGATTTTCATTGGCTCAAATTGCGGAAAGATTCAACGAAAAGTAATTTTTGGGTGAAAGGAAATATGAAGCAATAAGCTTGTACGTATACTTTTATTTCGGAGTTTCGAAAAAACTCCATAACAATTAGCTGGCGCTCCTGATATGAGTGAGTAACATTGCTTACTCTTTAGGTCAAAAATTTAATTGAGCATGCCGTTGCGTTCTTATTTTCCCACACCTACTTCCCCAAACTAAGCCGCCCATAGCCAAGTTCCCAACCGAAAAATGAATGATTAAGTAGGTTTGTGTGACGCTGCGTTAAAAATGTTTTCGTCTTCAACATTCATGTACAACCTAGTTCTCACCTCATTCCCTGTCCTCCCACAAAAAAAATGCATACTAGCATAAAAAAAATTATAATCTCGCGCTAAAATCGTTAATGTAGCTTTAATATACAAAGAGAAGAGAAAATACGAAAGCGTGCGCAGATCTCCAGTGTCTTATTGTGGGCAAAACCACTCACTTATGTACAAATGTACACAACTACGTTTGTGAGAATTAAGTTATGTGGATATAACATATATATATATATATATATATATATATATATATATATATATGGATTAATCCGTATGTGAAACGAATTCTTGCTGGTTCCCAACAAGCGCATTCCCCAAAGCTCTTTGCGGCATAAACACACACACACAATTGCATGGTGAAAAACCCACAAATACAATACCAACATACAAATGAAGACACATACCGCCACAGATATGTATACATATGTAGGTGCATGTGTGTTTGTTAAGTTTTACATCCAAATAATTACCCATATTTCACCGGCTAAAGGCGACTCATCTTCATTGTTGCGTTAAAGCTACGACGATTTTGGCCAATGCTTATTATCATGTTGTTGTTGTTGTTGATGTATGTTATTCCCATTGGCGTTGCTGTTTCGTATAATGTTATTGTTGCCACGACTGTGTATTTAACGTCAACCACAACAACAATAAATCCCATGACAACATTGATGGCAAGACAAAGCAAGGCAACAGCGGCGGCTGGGGCTGCGGCTGCGGCTGTGGCTACGACAACTAAATCAGCGTGATTTCCGTGCGAAAATCTCGCGATTTAGCCGCTGGCTATACAGAATATCCAACAACAGCAATAACCACAGCCAAAAAGCAGTTGAACTGTAGCGCAGCGAACTGAAGATGTTCAGAGCGCGATTCGCCTGGCTGGCTGTTGCCTGCTAGGCCGATCGCTTGGTCGCCAGATTGGCTTGCGGTAAGCTTTGGTTGACTAGCTGACCGATGCCCAAGCCAATGCCGATGCCAATTGTCTTCTGTCCACGAAACCGTTTATACCAGCGGCTTTTGCAGTTGCAAATATGGACAGTTTCTGGAGGGGTCTGTTAGCAAAACGACAAACGAATGAACAAACGTACAAACGTATATATGTATGTATGTATAATAGGTGGTCGGTTTGTAAGCTTGGCCGGCGGTAAGTGAACGCTGCGACGACCGCATCGATGCCACCAGAAGGCAATGTACTTAATAGTTGCGGCTTAGCTGCAAATTGCGGTATCAGCGGAATGCAATGACAGCGCGAGAAAACGATATCAGCAAAGTCACACACATGCATTTGACTAAGGTATCAGCAATTACATACAGACATAGGTACATATATATGTATAATCACAACAGGCAGCGTCTAAAGGGTCAATGCAAACTGCTCTAATAGCCGCTCGGCCTTTTCTCCATCACGCTTGCCTCAGGAAGCTTGCATATTGCGTTGTTGTGGTTGTGTCTGTGTTTTCGAATTGGTGCGGCACTTCTTAGATTTTAGTTATATCATTTAACCAAGTTCAGAATAAGTACGGCATTAAGTGCGCGACAAGAGCACTGCCAATCTTTTTATATGATGAATTAACAGTACCATTCGCTCGAGCACATCCTACGTAGAATTTAATTTGTAAACCTTTACACGCGACCCGGAGAAGCTAACACTTGCTAGAGAAGGCCAACTTTGCTAGGCGAATACCCTGTCTACTAGGCCGTTGCGTCCGTAAGGGATGAGCCGATAGATACCAATTAATCGGAGGTAGATCCGATCAAAGATGGCAATTTTTCTTCGTCTATATATAAACCTACACTCTAAAAAATTTTTATTTAAATTTGCGCATATTAGGATAGGTAACACGTTTCCTCTCTTAATGAATGCATATTTACGCACCGTGTTAATTAAATTAAACACCACTTGTTAACTTTTACTTATCATATGTGTGGCGTACAACAAATTCCAAATTGTTTTGTTGAATTTTAAACATTTATTGTTCAAACTTTTACAGTTTACACATAAAATGTTTAAAATTTGCTCTAAAAAAGGTTTGTTTTAATTTACGCATATAAAGAGAGCTCACCAGTTTCCTCTCCTACACTGAGGGAAAAAAATATTAAAATCAAATAGAAACGTAATTGATCTTACTATAAACGTCAACGAAAGCACTGTATATTGGTAAATAGTCAATTCAATTACGCGCATATTAAAATGACCGCGTTCGTACTGAAAAAGCATCCGTGAAGTGAATAATCAAGAAAAAAATAAAATAAAAAGTAAATTTGCATGTTGCCTGCACTGGAATTCGAACCCGACCATCTCCAGATATCAACAACTTGTGGCAAGCATCTTTGCGCACTCAGTTACACCCAGCTATATATATTTGCTTTCAAATGTTGAATATCCATCAACACCAGAGCACGCGATTTGTGCGGATAAATATGTATGTATGTGTGTGTTGTCACAGCTCTCAGAGCGGCGCTCTTCATGCTTGGGGTGCGTATGTACACTTACATATACATACTCAGATGTGAACAGTCAAATACGTGCGTAATAATCTTTGTATGAAAATATTATTTTTAAATACGAACATTTTTAAACGATAATCAAATATAAAGTATTCATTTTTACTATGCATTATTTCCCTCAGTGTAATGTGTGCAAATCTACATACCGCGTAATAAAATTAAACACTGGCTGTTTACTTTCGCATACCAAATTTGTCGCGTAGAGCAAAATTACACATAAATTGTTTAAAATTGACTCAATATGACCACTAAATATTTATTATTACCAAAAAAATGTTTTTTTACTTTCATAATTTTTGCAATGTTAAACATTTCATGTGTATATTTCAAGCATTTCATGTTCAAAACCATATATTGAAATCTTGTGCGTATATTTACACATATTCTGGTGTAAAAATAAACACTTTGCAGTAGTAGTTTTACATGCACTTTTTAGAGTGTAGATGATGTGAGGTGCGATGGCGTAATAAGATGTTATGTGATGTGATGGCAGGTAATGCATTACATTAGGCTTATTCTCGAAGTCTTTCACGATGCACGAATTGCACGAAATGCAAAAATACCATTCCAAATTTCGAAGAGTATGATAGCACCCCATTGCAAAGTGGTAGCATGCATGGTAGCAAGAAGCGAAATTATGTATCAAATACAATAACAAGAGACAGCAAAAAACAAATGAATGAATGAAAATATTCGCATTAATTTAATGTAAGTCCTATGAATTGATTTATGCAAAAAAATCGCCCTACATTTCATCTACTACTTCACATCTACGTGTGCGATATACATATAATGTGATGTGATATCATGTAATGTCATGTCATGTCATATCATGTGATTTAATGTCATGTGATGTCATTACATGTAATGTCAAATCGTGAGATCATATGTTCTGTGCTGATTATTATATCAATAACATCGATAACTGTATAGACAAGGATATCGGTAAATTGATAAATATATCTATAACTAGTTCGATTAATTAATCGATAGTAATATCGATAAAAATATCGACAACAAAATCGACAAAAACAGCGACAACAAAATCAATAAAAACAGCGACAACGAAATCGATAAAAAAATTTCGATAACATAATCTCGAGAATTTTACACATCATTAATTGAATTATTTCGACATTTTCTGTTTGGATATTTTTCTCTCGAAAATCTTGGTTTTCGAAATATTTTTATTCGAAATTTTGGTTTTCTGTTTTTTTAGTTTCTACATTTTAAATTTCGACACATCGTACCAGACCCTATTTCTCTTTGATACATTATTAGAATATCTTTATTAGTTCAAATGTTATAATTTTTACAACGAAAAAAGTCAAAAGACCCAATAGTGCGTTACTATACATACATATGTATATAGGGAACTTAACGACAACCGCTTAGCCCAGTCCGTGCGACAAGCAAAAGACTGCGAGATTTGCGGCCGGGGGATAATTTACGCGACTTTCTCAACCAAACGGAAAATGGCAACCATATTGTCAACCAGCATACAAACATACATACATAAATATGCACATGCATGTATGTATGGCTGTATATTCAGTTTATTGTATGCGCATACTAACGCTGCCACGACGCCACTGACAATACTGTCAACTGCAACTGCGTTGTCACGATGCACTCGTATGTGTTTGTGTACAAGTGACGCTGTGTGTATGGTTTGTTTTTTGTTGCTGTTGCTACATTTGCTCTTCCATTGTAGCCATACATTCAAATATAGATATGTACATGTCCATGCATCATTATTGTTGACTTGATTGTTGCAATCGTTGTTGATATTTGCCTGTCAATGTATCAACGCCGTCGCAATGTAGGCAATTTCCGTCAATGGAAATTGTCTGAGAATCTCATCACCGCAACGGTTCCACGTTCGCATTTTGTGGCGCTTTAAAGTTACCACTGACACTTGGTGGAAGCGAATGGTTATATGTTTGCTTGTTTTTCACATACATACATACCGTGCATATATATATATATGACTATGGGACACTCCATTCTTGAATGCGAATAAAAGAAGCAAAAAGATTAATTTAAACCAGGTTTAAAAAGTTGCATGGTCTAAACAAAGCCAATAATAAGGTGGGTAATATGGAGCAAAATAAAAAACGTCAATACAAAAATTTTAATAAAAATGCTTTTAGCGTAAAATCGTTTATATAACAAATTACTTAGGAAATTAAATTTGAAAAAGTTAAACTCGGCCATAATCGCCTAGGCAGTTACAGCGCCAAATAAGATGAAGAATAAGAACTTAAAAAAACTGTATGCTCCCGCCAACTTTCTAATAAGAATTTCCGTGTATGCAGTCCTTTTTCGAAAATAGTACTTTCTTGTTCGCTCATATCTTCCATACTACTTAAACTAAGAAAATATTATGGATGTGTTTCAATATCTAATATAATGCGAATTTGCAGGGAAGTGAGAAAGCTACCACTGGAAGGGCGTGATCGAGTTACCATCTTCTTCTCATTATGTAGCTCACAAACAAAATATTTGAATATGAATTTGCGATAACGTAAAAATAAGACTTTCTTCTGTAACAAAAACAAAGTTGCGGAACAAACGTTGCTGGTGAACGTGTTAGATATTCTGCTAACATCCTTAATAAAATCTCAATTTAATTAATTTAATTAATTAGGTCCTAAAATTACCACGCCCATTTCAATTAGATCCTTTGAATTCAAATAAAGTTGCGAAACAAATATTTTTAATGAATTGATATTCTTCTAAAATCCACAAACATATCTGAGTTTTGTTAATTTCAGTCCTAAAACTTCCACGCCAATTTCTAGAGCTTTGTCGCCTTAAACCAAAATCTTTACGAACCAACCCAAATATGAAATAAAATTTACATTTTTGCAAAAATACGATTTCTAATACCTACTTATGTAAGGACCGGAAAATGAAACTCATGGTAAGCCTAAGTATTACTGTTCCTTGAAAAGTTCTTCGCTGTTGCTGTAAATTTTCTTGAAGAAATAAATAAACGAGCATTATTTTCTTGAGAGCTGCAAACCGATATACGAAATTTTGATGAAAGATTTTTTTTTTCCATTTATATGAATTTTCCTTAGTTCTTAACAGCTAGGAACAGCCCTTATACTTGCAAAATCGTAAGAAATTAATGTGACCGGAAATTGAAAGATTAAAAAAACTAAACTTTAGAGAATAGATATACATATGTGCTTGCAAAAATTGTGTGGAATTTTCTGAATTCAATACGGCGGTTAAAATATGTCATAGGGCATTTTATTTTAGCCGAACTATAACTGACCAAAAATGTAATCAGACCGTTAGAAATTGCAAATTTTTTTAATTTTAAAAACCTTTCAAAAACCTATTTTTTCTGTACATGCCTATTTAAAATACGAAATTTCGACTCAAGTAGTTTGTGAAAAGAAAGCTTTTTCTTAAAAATGGTTCTACTTCTAACATGAAACACTCCCATAGGCGTGAAAGCTTTTTTTCGAAATACAGGCAGTGAAGTTATCTCCTAACTATCAACGCATTGCGAATATTTAATTAATCACACGGCTAACGGCCAAATATCAAGAAAAAAATTTACAATGTTTTGAGCGTGTAGAATTTTTTCGAAAAGGCAACTTTTTTTCTCATTATACGGTGGAAGGATTTCACTAAATTTAGTTCTTTAAACACTAAACTTATTTATGAGAATATAGTCAAGATAATGTTTAAATTCTTTAGAGGTGGCCTGTAAGCGGAATTTCCAAGCAACTAATATAAATATAAAACGAATTACTTTGCCTAGCAGAAACTATTTTTCCTTGATTAAATAGGATGCACATTAATTTTGTTAAATGCGATTTTGCGGAAAAAAGATAAGAAAACACTTTTCACAATGACATATTAACAATTACCCGCTCAAATTCACCGCACAGCCACTCTGCCGCACAGATTTCAATAAAAATGCATAATAAGCGTCAAAAAGGCTTTAAATTCGGTGTCGAATTTTCAGTCGAGAGCAGTTTAAGTGATATAGTTAACTTTCCAAATAAAATTATATTCACTGCATTGTTTCAAGAATAAGACTTTTCAAATTCAAACCGCGCTTTCTTCTGAAGAGTTGAAGTTAATGGAAATATCAATAAACGATTGAACTAGTCGTTCTAGTTCCAACAGGAAACAGCTTTTTTAATTGATCTATTAGTCTATAGTTGCCAGTTTTCGTTTTTTTTTGGAAAGGGTTCTTCCAAAAAGTTATACGGGGCGTATGAGTAATTTTATTTTTAGACTGACCGCCGCACAGTGCACCACTGCAGTGGTCTGAAATCAAAAAGTAGGTTAAAATAGAGTACAGCCTCCAATTCTTAACAGATTTAAATTTTTTTATTTTTAAATTAACTAGGCTATGTTCTTAAAAGATTGCTTGAGCGATATTGGTGGGGTTTTATAGGTTTATATAAAAAATTTTAGTGCAAAGTGCAGCGAAAGTAACAATTTTGAAGAAAATCGATTCTCCTGTTCCTGTTAGTGAATTTTACATAATAAAAATTAGTTGAAAATAATTAAAGGGGATCACCGAGTTAACAGTATACCAAAATTGAATATGCTTTGGTACATTTTTTTTTTAATATTTTACATTTTTGCTGTGCATTTTTTGTCGTTCCCCACTATAATGGTTTTCAACTAGTTATTATTATTTAACATTACTTACCAAGAGCAAGATAAACGCTTGTCTTCAAGATTGTCACTTTTTCTGCTCTTTGGGCTAAAAAATTTAATACAAACAAATTAGAAACCTAGTATAACTTATTTTATAAAGTATAGTCTAAAATCGGATAAGAATTCTGTATGTTAATAAACTTAAAATCACTTGAGACCATAAGAATAATCCATTTTCTAAATTTTGTTTACGATCTAATTAATGATTCCATTTATTACTCTGAATTTCTCGGGCTGATTATTTTAACATACCCAGCAAATCTGTTCGCTTTCAAAAATTAGTTTATCTTCATCCGCTCACAGCTAATTATTTTTCTCATGCACTAAAATTTAGGGCGCGTTTAGAGTTTAATCAAATCTCAATAAAACTAAATATTAAGTTTTCAACACCAAGATCGATTTCTAAATAAGTAAGCCATATACGATCTTTATCGTTAGTTTAATTGCCCTTTTATGGGAGTTTTTATATACGTGTACATAAGTGTTAAGAAAATTGTGTATGTATGTACATCAAAACATACACACTTAATTACCTCTTCCCTTTTTAAATCGGTTTAAAATGTTGAACGATGCACATTTGTATATCGTATCTATAATACTATTTGTTAATGTTATATTTGGCTAATATTGATGATTCTACATATTTGTTTTTAATATAATGGAAAATAGCTAGTACTCACCTTTTGGGGCAAGAGGAATCCACTGTCAAAGCTGACCTTTGATCCAATGCCACGAAAGAAGTTCTACGGGAGTTTATAAAAAAATTTTAAGTGAATTAGTTAAAGCCATAATGAAGAATTCAGCATAGCGACTTATTTAAAAAAGAAATTAAATTAATTGGGTTTACATTTAAGATTCTGAAAACTTTCGAAATGCACGGAAGATAAAAATAAATAAGATTTCTAAATGCTGCTCCATTTCCAGATCGACTTATCTCGGCAGCCAGTTCGAAAGCGCCATATCTCAGAAAACTTTTTAAGATGGCCCTAGTTCAAGAGTTGATAGAAAAACACTCTATCTAAGAAGTTGGTTGAAGAACTCTTTAAGCATTTGAGAAAAATTAATCACACAAGCATTTAATGTTTCCTCAATGGATTTCAAACAATTTGATATATATAATATTTTTTTGTGTTCAATTAAAAAATTTACGTTTTCATAGCATTGAATCGCACGGTTTCGGAGATTTTCCCATATGTATACATACATATCAGCAAAATTCGCGAGTTATTGCCATTCCATCCTCTCGACAGCAAAGTATTGTTTTTTGCATTTATTTCAATCAATGGCATGCGAACAAGTACAATAAGAAATTAAATCAAGTATTTGAACAATTTTACCCTTAAAACTAGGGATGTGCCGGGCATCCGGTAGACATCCGGAAACCGGCTTATCCGGCCTTTTTTCTGTTATCCGACTATCAGGCCAGGCCGGATATGGCTAAAATCCGGCCGGATTTCCAGTTTTCGATTATAGAAGATTCTATTTAAAAATCTAGTTCAGCATTTTTTTTTAGTTTTGATAATCAATTTTAATAGTGTCTAATAAGTAACTAGGAGTTGAAAATTTATATATTTATACCCGAGCGCACTTGTTGTTTGTAACAGCCANCCGACTCCGAACGGCGATTGTGTTTTTATGAGAAGCTGTTTTTCATGGCAGAAATAGACTCGGAGGTTTTCCATTGCCTTCCGACCTCTGGACCCGTCAGAAAATCGAATCCGCATCACTAGAAAGACTGGAATCAGTATCAGAGCCGTTGCCTATTTCCTCAAAGCATTGGCAAATATTCTGGTCTTGCTCTTCAATAGAAGCTTTCACTAGAATTCGACGTTTTCATATGATTCATTAGGCGTCTCCATGCTGATTTATAATTTCGAATTATTTGGTTCACCATCTTCCCAGTTTTTAGATTTATTGATGTCAGAAAATAAATCGAGTTTTGAAACGTGTGTCACTNACGGTTGTTTGTAACAGCCAAAACGAATCGAGATAGATATAGACAAATGCATACATAAATGCTCAGAATGCATAGAGAAATAGATTAAGCCATGTCTGTTTGTCCGTCCGTCTGTCCGTCTGTCCGTCCGTCCGTCCGTGTACACGATAACTCTAGCAAAAATTGAGATATCTCAACGAAATTTTGTATGTAGGTTTCCGTTAATCCAAGGTAGGTTGGTATTGAAAATGGGCGAAATCGGAGTGTAACCACGCCCACATCCCATATAACGGTAATTTAGAGAAATACAAAATCTTCGATAAATCAGTAAATATTAAAGCTAATTTATTCAAAATTGATGCTTGCAACAATTCTTTACCAAGAAATACGTTTGTGGTAAAATTTTGGAAAATGGGCGTGGCACCGCCCACTTATGATTACATATATGTATATCGGTAACCGTTCTACCAATTTGTACCAAACTCGGTATTGTTATTGTGCTTGCCACATAAAAGCAAACCGTTGAAAATTATTGAAATCGGACTAAAATTACGGCCGCTTTTCATATTACGGTAAATTTCAGAAATGCTTGAAACTGCAATATTTCGATTTCCGACTCCGAACGGCGATTGTATTTTTATGAGAAGCTGTTTTTCATGGCAGAAATAGACTCGGAGGTTTTCCATTGCCTTCCGACCTCTGGACCCGTCAGAAAATCGAATCCGCATCACTAGAAAGACTGGAATCAGTATCAGAGCCGTTGCCTATTTCCTCAAAGCATTGGCAAATATTCTGGTCTTGCTCTTCAATAGAAGCTTTCACTAGAATTCGACGTTTTCATATGATTCATTAGGCGTCTCCATGCTGATTTATAATTTCGAATTATTTGGTTCACCATCTTCCCAGTTTTTAGATTTATTGATGTCAGAAAATAAATCGAGTTTTGAAACGTGTGTCACTAAATATTGCAACAATGAAGCCTTACCGGGCGATTCGGGAAGCGAAACGATATGCTACCGTGCACACTAGTTTGATTTTCATCACATTTAAAAATAAAAAAACGTCAGTCACGCGTTTTTTTCTTTGCGGCATTCATTCTTGATTATCTTTTGTCTTTGACGTTCCTCTATTTACCAAAAATAATCGATAAATCCAGGTTGCAGACGGAGAAGCTGTCTTTTTAATACGGTGTTATATCAAAACTTGGATTTCAGAGGGGAAATTTTGTATTCTTAATTACGTATTGGATAGTTCAGCTCGAAAAAGCAGAAAATCTAGCTAAACAAAAAAAACCTAATACATATAACAATATTGTGAAACTTGTTAAGAAAAGCAGTCTACCAGATATCCGATCGGATATCCGAATCCGGCTCTTACTTTTTACAGGATATCCGGAATCCGGTTATTCGGCAAAATCTCTACCCGGCACATCGCTACTTAAAACCTTTATTTAGGCGAAAAGGTACCGAAGTTATTAATTCTTTCATTGTCACCGAGAAAAAACATAAATCTTTTTAATAACCTTGGGCAGTTTTCAAATAGAATGTTCATATTACAGACAATGGAGATTGGCATCAAGCAGAGCAAATCTGTGAAGTTTCAAAAGTGTGCTACCAAACTAAACCAAAAAAAAAAATGGCACCATGCGGAATATCTGTCGCAATAGATAATTTAATTTAATTTTTTAAATTGTACGATGTTTTTAATGTCAATAACTTTAGATATTTTTAAATATTGAAATCATACGGTGAAAATGCTCTTCAGTCTAAAACGAATTACTCTAGTGATACGAATTTAGTGTATCACCATATGAAAAAAAAAATTACATTGAGTAAAAGATGACTATGATTTGAGAGAAACTAAAACTCCATTTTTACAATTTTTACTGGCAAACTCGAAATTCATTCTAAAATTGTTATATACATGAAGAAGGTAATAAACAAGTGCATAAGGAATACTGTGTAAAAATCTCCTACGCCAATATTTAATTACTTTTGAATAAGATGGCTTTTATATTAAGGCGCGCGAGTAAACATGTTAATAGAGGACTGTGTTTGGTGCTACGGGGCGTATACGTTACATACGCAACTACGGGCTTATGCGCATTAGTGGTTATTTTTACTTCTTTTAGTACCTATATCTTTTTCAAATTTTAATTTAAATACAATTTCAATTATTGAGAGTGGAAATGATAGTTTTCTTTATAGCAAAAATCGAGTCCGATATGTCAAACTTGCTGGAATGAGAGTTAAAATCTTGACATAAACCATGGAATGATTCGTTTAGTTCAAAATTAGTTTTGCATGGCTTCAAAAATAGAGGTCGAAAGTGTCCTGACACTCGAGAGGGAGATACGTAGTGCTTGGCAACTACAGAGCAGATGATTTACCATTTCTTCTTGATATAATGAATAACAGCTACGACAAGAAATGTTGTGTCCCAGTACCAGTCTTGCAGCATGGCTTTCAAGGGCCCAGTACCCTGTGATAAGGACTGCTAGTTGAGACAAATACAACCTGCTCATGATGAACGCAAAAATATGAACTACCAAGTCGGGGATGCTCCATATTTTCGCCCTATTTAAGGAAGTCCAGTTTTTAAAATGAGGCACATATATTTCTACTGCAGACTCGGATTTTGCAGTTAAAAATATGTAAGTTTTGTTTGACACTTCTATGCTCCTCTTTTTCAACCTCTAAAATGGACAAAAATGTTTTGTACTGGAAAACGAAACGAAATTTAAAATCCTAGTCGTGAATTATCTATCTTATGATCGTTTCACCGATGTCCGGTTTCGACCGGAAATGGGTCAAACAGACCGTATGTCCATTATACTACCGGAAAGTCCACGTATCTTTGTCCGCAGAATCCGAATCTTAGGTAAAAGCAAGTATGCCTCATTCAAAAGAATGGACTTCTGGTCAATTTAACCCACTACCGGTTTGAAACAGAATTCGGAATAATTTTTTTGTATTATAATTTGGTTAATCCCAGATTATTAAATTTATAGAAAGTGAACTTTTGTTATGATTTGTGGGGGTATACCGTAGAACTGAGTTCTAGATACAAATGTACCTATTTATTTTATATACTACTAACTATGTGAAAACTTGTAGAATACGTACACGCTCACGAAGTAAATCCTGAACAGCTCTTAACAAGTGCCTAATGTTTAAATATCTCAAATTAAAATAAATTTTATTTGTATAAATTCCAAAAGATGCACATAGCTACATTTGTACCTAGGTTTCTACTGTACCTAGTAGTTTTCAGGTTTCCGCACAAGGGTTAATTAACATATTTTTATGACAATGGTCTAAACATAATTACATGGAAAATGCCACTGAAGATGACACAACACTAAAACCGGTGTGTCTCCAAACCAAACTTGACAAAAGATGACGGAAATTCGTTTCAAAATAAAACGCTTTTGCTAAAAATATATTGAAAATTTGACTATAATATTTATTTATTACGACTCATCATCAATGCTTGAAAATTGCAGTTTCAGCTTTAACATAATTATTACTCACAGAATATTCTTCAGGTTGAGGAAATGCACTTTCACGTATTCAACAGCAACAATTAAAAATTCAAATAACACAAAGGTTCACAGCGATCACTTAACTTTTGAAAGCACAAAATTACTTCTGCGTAATATTTTATCTTAAAAATATTATCTACTTCATCAACTTTAAACGGAACACTTAGTACGCTTTAAATGTGAAATCCGAAAATATATAAAAGTCAGCCTAAAAAAGCTTAATTTTCTCCATTTACTCCCCAACAACCACTTGTGTTTATAATTATTTATTACTTCACTTTATCGTTCAAGTGCAGCAGTAAATTTTACCTGACTTGCATTCGCGCCGAATGTCCGTTTCGAACTGAAGTCACAAATGCACGCGACTTGCCGCCGAGACTACTACCACACACCGTTCGTTTCCGCTGCTGGTACTAATGTCGGCTTTTGATTGCCGTTGTTCTAGCTGGTTTTTGTATTTTATTACTTTTGTTGCTGTCGCTGCCGCTATTGCTGCTGCTGTTGCTGTTGCTGTTGCGCTTGTTAGTAGTGTTGCTCTTACTCCATTGAGCGCCAACAGTGTTTTGGTGGATGTCGCTTCGTTTGTTTGCTATGCTTTTGCCAAAGATGTTCGTTTGTGTCGGTTCGAGGCTCGATTGGTTTTCAATTTGTTCGCTTCTTGGTTCGTGCAACTTGTTCGTTTGTGACACACGCGCTCTATGTTTAGCTCTATGTTTACTACGCCCTCCCTTACGCCCCCTTTATAGCCAACAAAAAGTTGTTTATACTTTGTTGTTGCACTCTTTTGGAGCCTCTCTCTCTCTCTTGCTCTCGCTCGCTTGCACGTTGCCACGCACACACACACACACACCCACACCCACCTTTTTCCTAGACGACCTTGATGTGGCGCAGAATCCTCTGCTTGTTTTGTGCCATTTGTTGCTGTTGTTGTTGTTGTCGTTGCTGCTATCACTATGGCGCGCTTTCGAATGCTGCCGATGCTGTTGTTTATTGCGGTTGTGTTCAGTTGGAAAAGTTGTTGCTATGTTTTTTTTTTCCTTTCCAATGTTTTGGTTTGTTATGGCGGTTTTTTCTCAATGGTCGACAATTTTTTTTTTGTTTTCTCTTCTTTCTCAAACGCTGCCGTCGTTGTTGTTCAAGTTTTTCTGCTTGATTTATCTATTTCCGGCAAAGCAATGTGTGTTAACGGCTCCAATTATATACACACAAATACATCGTATGTAAATAAATATACGTTTGTGTGTGTATGTGTGTGTGTTTAAAAGTGATTATCATTGCTGCCGTTGTTACTCAGCTAATGGATGGGTGTTTGGTATTGTTGTTAGAGTTTTAATTGATTGTTGCTTTGGCTGTTGATGGTTAGTGTATGTACATACATACATACATACATATATGTAGCTTGTTTTAGCATATCTGTAAGTAATTAAAACAAACGCGAGATTAGCAAAATGGCTTGGCCACTTAGCGTGTTACGCTATGGTAATTTTATAAGAATGCAATAGCCGGCGGCCGTTTGTCGTTCTCACTCCACTTGTCGTTAGTCGCCAACTTATGTTTACTGGTTTTTTTGATATTTATGTATGTCGAACAATATTTAAATGCTGGTGGCTTCGATGGCCGAAGTGTGGAGTTCTATAACTGGTTGCGAACCGAGGAATGCCTGGCCTGAGCAAACTCTGGCCAAATGGTCAGATGTCTCATTATCAGGTACTCCCGAGTTACTTGGCTCACTGAGAAAAGCTAGCTCGTTATGTTTAAATAATTAAGTCGAGAACTAGTTGGAAGTAGTTAGCGGGCTGACCACAAGGGCGGCGCGAACAAACACAAAATGTTTGATACGAAAATTGTATAGGTTAGTTAAAAGTAATATCGTATATACTAGTTATATAAAGAGAATTTGCTTTTTTTGTAACAGGTAATTTCTCGAACGACTGGTCCGATTTTCATGAAATTTTATATATAAATAGCTTTCAGCAACCACCATGGCCCAAAAAAGTGTATTTTTTCCGGTAAATGGACCAGGACCCGCTCTATTGGAAAAAAAATCTTATTTATGGTGCGATTTGCTTGAAATTTAGTAAGTAGGTAGCTTATTGATGGGATTAACATATAGGATACTTTTTTCTGATAGGTACACCAGATACCGAGGTATTTTCCCATACTCAGGGAGAAATGTAGGATTTATTGGAAAAGGGGGGGTGGCGCCTTCCAAACATACTGAAACTTTCACTTATCGGTAAATACATATCGTTACCTTAATTCACGGAGGCCCTAACCAACACTTTTTTCGAAACTGCGTTTTTCACATATTTTCGTAGGATGTATTAAAATACACCTTCAATAAAAACTGTAAAGTGTTAGTACCAAAAACAACGGAGAACATGCCACATGCCACATGTTTTTGATACTCACTTTATAATGTTTTTTGCTTCTCTTCACGAATTCACGAAACAATTTTAATACTTTTTTTATGTGTTTCAGCGGGTCCCTGTATTATTTAGGTTCACAACTTGAAGCTCCAGGTGGCGCTGGAGTCGAGTTATTACTAAAAATCGTATTTATTGTCCGATTTGGCTCATATTCGAGAATAGGTTCTATTGCACAAAAAGAGCTGCAAGGTGAAGCTGGAGACGAATTATTGGTAAAATTAGTCAAGTGGATTCACTCGGAGACACCAAGGTTCAAAGTTAAATTACCACCGTTAAATCAACCACCAAAACCATTGCAGTCATTGCTTTACGGCGACTAAACTGAATAAAGACAATTCTTGATAAATGCCTACAAATACAACTGTAAGACATCTAAGGTATTTCGTCTGAAATAAGTCTATGTTTTTTCGATTTTCGTGGACTAATGATACTCCCCCATTTTGAAATTGCCACCAACTGTTCTATATAGATTCAAGGGCGATTCCACATCGAACCAGATCATTGTTGACACAAAAACTTCTTCACGGACATAACTCTTTCATTAGGTTATTTAAGATGGCAATGGAGGATATGCTTTCTGACGACCACAAAATCAAACGTGTACGTAAATTTTTGGTGAAAACATTGGACCAAATGTTTAAATAAAAAATTAATTTTGGGCCGGACGAAGTCCACCGGATCTGCTAGTATTTTAACAAATTAAAAAATTAAGAAGGAAAGACGATTTTATTATTTTTTTTTTGTCGGAATCAGGCACAAAACAACGCCGTCCATTGTACTCATTCGTGTCCCTTTTAATCTGTTTTAAATCTACATGATTTACGAATAAACTCTTAGCAGATTGTTGGGTGCCAAAGAGCTCAGTTGTTCGTCTCTCAATACATCACGGCCAAATGTCTCATACCTAATTCTTGCAAAGGCGGGGCAGCACCAAAAAAAGTGTTCCACCGTCTCATCCTCTTCAAGGTAGAATGGGCAAATGGAGTTATCATGTACGCCTACCACAGTCAGGTGTTTGTGCCACGTGAAGTGACCAGTCAGCTGTCCAATTAGTCAATATTTTGATGTTACTTTTAATTTGCCCAATTATTTTTTTTTTATGATTTTATGATAGGAAATATGTTCCGGCTTTTATCTAAACAACTCGTTGTAAAAATTTGAAAAAATTGATATTCTCACTCTTATTTTCAAATTTTCAAGCTCATTTCGCAGATGGAAGATATTATCGCAGCGAACTAGGATTTATTTTCAAGAATAAGGTATTAAAATAGCACCTTTTAAGACCTATACAATTTTCATATCAAACATTTTGTGTATTTCGACCCGCCCTACTGGCCAATGCCTTAAGTGCAGCTTGACTGCCACTGCAGACACGTAAATTCCTTCTTCCTTACAGCTGTTTTCCCCCATGTACTACATGGCCTTGAGCGCTGCAAATGCATCAGCCTTGAAGACTGAAGCATATGATAAAAGTGAAGGTTATCCCCATTGACTGCGATAAAGAACCCATATCCTGATCCAGAATCAGTTTTGGGACCATCTGTGAAGATTCTATAGTGCGTGAGTGCGGGCTCAGTGCTAGAATTAAACCTTCATTCGGCCTCAGGGAACTCAACATTATAGAATCTGTTCAACAAAGATAATCATTGCTCAGATCTCTGCGGGCAGGCATTTCCGCCCCACCCCACTCAGAGTTCACTTCTTCTTAATCGCGAAACTTCTGATCGGCCGGATATATGTAAATGAGCAGTGGGTATAGATCTCCCAATATTTTTTACCGCTGCGGTTGGCTTATATCACCTACCGCTTCTGCATTACTGCCCTATATGCCACCTGCTTTCGCAGGATTAAAAAATTTGCACTAACTTAAGTCACTCCAAACCTCTTGTGCATCTGGAGACGTTTGTTATTCGTTCAATTTCATCAACTAAAGGTAAAAAGTTTTGCCATTTGAGCAGTCGTCAGCGTATGAGATCAGGGAAATTGGCTCCGGTGGGGCTGAGCGAGCTTCGATATGTTGAAGTTAAACAGTAAGGGGAAGAGAACACCATTTTGTGAAACCTCTTGTCTGATTCTTCTAGTTTTTTAGGGTTTGATCTCTAAAGATTATTGACAACGGTCGACAACGGTCATACAATTCGCCGACCACCGTTTGAGTCCCTGTGAAAAAGAGGAGGAAGCCTCAATGTCTTCCAATAGCGTGGAATGACAAACGGTGTCAAATGCTTTTCACAAATCTAGCGCTACTAGGACAGGGGCGGTTATGGTTTAGGCCACGAGTTATCTGGATGGTGTTTAAATTACGGGAATAGCAGGACCTCAAGTACCTTCGCGTCCGGGGAAAGGAGCATTTTCGGGCGCAATGTGTCTCCTTTGCTGGCAGGTTTACCCGGGACCAAACTCCCTGATTTCCACACATACGGAATGATGAGAGTGGTCACTGAAAGGTTGAGGACCTCTGTGGGTTAGGCTACTCGCGCCGGTCCTAAATATTTCAGCATCAGCATCCGAAATCCGTCGGGTCCAATGGTATTCGGTAATATTTAAACACAATTTGCATACATAGGTACATGTGTGTATCCAAAAATAGAACTCAGTGCTAATTGCAATAAAATTTAAACCATCAGCATTAATTCCTTTCACCGTCAGAATCACCAGCATTTACGTTGTCGCCAACACCATCAAAGGCGTGATGCATGTCACCACCCCTTTTCAAACCGCATATCTTTTACTCTGTGGTTTCATATGTTCAGGTGTGCCACAATATAACTTTACCTTAATATATACGCACGTGTGTATATGGGGTGTTCCATAGCAAAATTGACGGGGTACACAATTCATGTCCTTGATATGTTTCAAATTTTTAGGGTTGACAGATAAACATAAGTAATAAATAAATATGAAATTTGAGCTTGATTAATACATTTTTAAAAACTTTACAGCACCAAAACAAAAACAAATCGGATTAATAGTTTTCCAAATATTTCGAGAACGGGGTGAGGAAAAAATTTGAAAAAAATCACACATACACACATCAAAATTATCTATGAAGGGAGATATTTAAAAAAAAAAAAAGTTTTTCTTGAAAAATTTTTCACATACACTTTTTTTGAAAAAAAAAAATTTTGAAAATATACCATCCCAAAAAAAATTAAGAAAAATATCACTCTGAGTATTGCGCAATATTTAACCATAGTATTATGGGGTGCACTCTACAATAATTTGAGTTATGCATTTTTTTTTTTATTTCACCGAAGTTGAGTAAAATGAATACATTACAAATTTACCAATTTTTTAATTTTTTTGTAGAATTTTTTTTGAGTATGCAGTTTTGCAGCCCATTAAAATCGAAGTTCTTAAGCGATTGCAAAACTGGCGTTAATTTTTTTTTTAATTTTCTTTGAAATCGGTTTTACGCATTTTCTTCCATTAGAAAGAAGAAAGTTCAAAAAGCCTCTCAGCGTAAAAAAATATTAAAAATCAACACAATTTTGCAGTAAAATAAAATTTTAAAATTTATAAATTCGTAATGTACTCAACTTCGGTGTAAAAAAAATTCATAACTCAAATTATTGTTGAATGCACCCCGTAACACTATAGTTAAATATTGCGCAATACTCGGAGCTACCATTATGAGTTTTTTCCAAGTTTTATTTGAGATGGCACATTTTCAAAAATTATTTTTTTTTTTATCAAAAAATTTTTATGATAAAATTTGTTAAAAAACAAATTTAAAAAAATTTTTTTTTTCATATAGAATTTTAATGTGTGTATGTGTGATTTTTTTTAATTTTTGCCTCCCCCAGTTCTCGAGATATTTGGAAAACTATTAATTCGATTTGTTTTGGTTTTTGTGCTTTAAAGTTTTTAAAAATGTATTAATCAAGTTCAAATTTCATATTTATATTTTTATGTTTATATATCAACCCTAAAAATTTGAAACAAATCACACAAATGAAGCGTGAACCCCGTCCATGTTGGTATGGAACGCCCCATATATAAGTATATTTGTACACGTGTATGATTTAATGAGTCTGCAATGTGTGTGGGCTCATCCCCGCTTTTGTATCTGTTCAGCTTCCATTTCACTCTTTTGCAGCCAACACAGTTTCTTGTGTGAGTTTTTCAAACTCGAAGCCTCAGCATAACTTCAGGCGTCGATGTCGCATGTCTCAATGCATTTCTCTTGCCGCCCAGCCGTTTATCTTACCATTGCGCTGGTGCTTTGGGTAGAAGTGCTGCATGTTGCATGTTGCAGCCCCTTGCTGCTGGCGGGCATTAAAACGCGTTGCAGTAGACGCCGGCGCCAACGAAACCTATTGCATAGTCCTATCACCAGCCGATTGCGTCACTCTAATTTATGTAAAAAGCAGCGTTCTCTTATGTCGTCACACCCCTCACTGAGCCGCCTCCTTAGCTTCATTGAGCGCATTTCGCTCATAGCTGCCTTTTACCAAACGCCCTGCCCATCCGGCGCCAACCCTACAACCGATTAAGATGCTACACTAATTACAGCTGATTTGCCTAAAGCATATTTGTTTCGAAATATTGCTTGAGGTTAGTTTATCACAAGTTTTTCTTTGCATTGCCAGCGGCTAAAAAATGTTGCGAGTGCTTTTGTTATTGCTTTTACAGTTGCCGCTGCCGTTGCCGGTGCCGTTAGTGTTGCTGTTGTTTTCACTGTTTCTGCCAAAGCTGTGTGCTTTTACTTCCATTTGTGTTGTTGCTATTTTGTCATTGTTCTGGTTATTTCTATCAATGCTGCAGCAGCTTTCTTGTTGTTATTATAGCTGGCGGTATTGTCGTTTTGTGCAGCTGTAAAATTTGTATCCTCCCTGTCGCGCACCGCCGTTGTCGTTGTCGCTTTTCTAACTATACCTCATATTAAAATTTGTTAGCCGCTAGGCTTTAATTCTATTCTTTATCGTCATCAGCTGCACACACAGACAACGCCAACATTATTATTATCATTTGCACTTTTGTAACAACTAAATACAACAACATATCAACGAACATCATTTAGTTGTACCAACGTCATCAACACAGCAATCATTTTACAAGCGGAGTCTGAAAAGTAACCCGCAGTTAGTGCTCAGCGCTAACAGTGCAAAATCATTCATTATCATCTTGTATAGAACATACGTAGATATGTACACACACATACATACACTGCCGGAAAAAATATTGGGCACAAAAAAATTTTACAATACATATATGCAAATATTTTAATTTAATTTTTTTTTCGCTAATTTTTTATAAACACATATATGATTCATACTACAACGAAAAAAATTCAGAAAAATTTAAAAATTTTATATGCAAATTTTCACCATTTTAATAAGATTTATTGGTTTTTTTTTAGTATACAGTTATGTAGCCCAATAAATTTTATTACAATATAGTGCTATTTTGAAGTACGCACGAATTACCGTTTATTTTTGGCAATTTTTTTTTGAAGTTTCTTCCCTACAAAAAAAGATTCAAAAATACATTGTATGGAAAAAATGCTAAGCACCTTCAACACAAAAAAAAATCTTAAAATTCTGCGCACATTAAACTTTTCTTATACTAGACTTTAATGGGCTACAAAACTGCATTTTCAAAAAAATTCCTAAAAATACCATTAAGTCGAAAATTTACATAAAAATTTATTGAATTTCCCCGTGTTTTGCACAAAGTTACAAATTTTATTCTTATGTTTTTTGCTGTATTTAGAATGAACCATATTTTTTTCAGCTAAAATTGTGTACGAGTTTAAATTTGTGTGAAATTGAGTAAAAATTCTGAAGTTTTATAACGTTTAAGTGATTTATACGTCAAAAAATTTTTTGATTAGTAGATAAAGCAACAATATATTTTGCTTACTTTTCAGCCTTTCACAACGATTGTAAACAAATGTCTTCGGAATTGTTTTTCAATTCTAAATTTGTTGTAAAATTTCTAATTGAAATTGAGAATCGAAATTGCCGAATTTAAAACTTGTGAAAACGTACTTTTATAGTGAAATTGTTATTTTCTAAATTTGAAGAAAATTTTTTTTCTGCGTTCGCTGGCGACAATAAATTAGATTTGTATAGTATTGTTTCTTTTGTTTAATACAAAAAAATTCCACAAACAAACAATATTCGATGTAAATAATGTAGTTTAAATTAAATAATTAAAGTAAATTCGTTTTTGTTTCAAAATATTATGCACACCTTTTTGTGTGGTTAAATTCTTTCACTTTTCCTCTTGCTCCCAAAAGCTATACCGGTGGGTGAGAGCGTCAAATTAAAAAAAAAAATCTACTTACAAAACCTTTAATAATTGAATCATGACTTCTCTCTAGACCCATAAAATTTGTGTTGATAAGTTTCGATCTTAAAATTTTAGCAAAATTCATTGCCCTTGCACTTAAATTCATTGGGTCATAAAGTTGCAAATTCAAAATCTTTCAAGAAATCTTAATAAAAGGTTCAAAATTGCGATGAAGTTTGCAGAATTTTTCTTATTATTAAAAAAAGTTCGAAATTTCGGTTTATAAAAAATAACTCGTCAATATTTATGTGTTTGAATTATTATTTCGTAAATAAAAAAAAAAAATAAAGTAAAAGGCTTTAAGAGTTTTCATTTTTAAATTTCTTTGTACATACATACGTATATGTATATGTGCATATGAATTTTTTATATGGACGCTTTTCATTCATGTAAATACATCCGCATATGTACATAAATGTTCATAAGAACAGGCTTAAGTTGTCATGACATCCCAGCCACTATTGTTCTACAATATGTCACTGTCGTTATTGTCCGCTGATATGTTTGCAATTATTGCGGTTGTTTTGGCTATCGGCCGCATTTCAGCGCTATAGTCAACATATCTACCATTTAAGTTAAACTACATTCATATAAACGCACGCGCATACCCAATAAACATTTGGGTTGGCGATCAAGTGGAGAGCCAATACAAATTCCAAGGTCCAAAGTTGATTTTCAAGTGTACCTCAATTGGATAACAAACCTATTCTCTAACAAAAGACCAAATTTTTTATATGCAAAATTTGAGTTCAAACTTGCTTCAGCTTTTAGTCAAACATTGGAAAAAATGTTGCATAAAAATGATATAGATCCACTTGAGAACTTAAAATTTCTTAAAGATTGGAAAAAAAATTGGAAAAACATTTGCTTTGCGCATATCGATGGCTGAGTGGAAGATCGACCTATCTCGGCAGCCAGTTCGAAAACGCTCTATCTCAAAAAACTTTTCAAGAACGCACTATTTCAAAATTCGTTTCAAACACGCCCTATCTCAGCTGCCGATTCAAAAACGCCCTATATCAGCATATTTTCAATACATTTTAAAGTGAGATAGGGCGTTTTTGAACCGAATTTTGAGATAAGGTGTTTTTCAATTAAATTCTGAAATAGGGCGTTCTTGAAAAGTTTTTTGAGATAGAGCGTTTTCGAACTGGCTGCCGAGATAGGTCGATCTTCCACTCAGCCATCGATATTGGGTATCTATATCCATACATACATATGTACAATGTACCAACATATGTATGCATATTTGAAAATACAAATGCAGAAGTTTCTATATGTACATTTATATACATAAGCGCCATTTTAACGATGTTTAGTTATATAAATCATTTGTAATACTAAATTGCGATTGTTGTTATAAATTTTTTGATATCTTCTTTAGTTTCCGAGTTAAAGCTCAGTTAGTCTAGACTTAATTTCCGTAACTTAACTTAATTTAATATTTTGGCTAACCTGTTATATGAGAAACTGTGTTGGCGGTTAGTTAAAACTTAACTTACCGTAAGAAACTTAAGAACCTGTAGATTTTAGGTTCTCAAGTTACGGCCTTACGGAAATTGAGAGCGGTGAGAGAATCAGGCTTGCCAGACTCTCGTTTTTGTATTTCTTAAAAATAAATGAAAGCAAACATTTTTGTTTGCATAAATTTTTTTGATATGGCATTTTAGCCAGCGAACTGTTAAACAGCTGAAAAAAGAAATACAAAAACAAAATATTTCCGCTCTTGGCTTAAGTTGACGTGTTGAATAACCATTGATGATTTCTTACGGTAAGTTAACTTAAGTTAAGTCTGGACTAACTGAGCTTTTAGTTTATTACATTAATTGAGCAATTCTTCTGGATTCTGGATATACATATATACATATATCCATATGGTTCTCGGAAACGTCTCTAATGATTTTGAGAAATCTTGTACACAGATAATGTTTTGGATTTCAAGGTTATCTTAATAGGCATTATCTCGGTATAAGGTTGCCACCTATTCGAAATTAGTTACAAGTTAATAAAACATGATAATATTGGTATCAAATGGAAGGTAGGTAGTTTTGAAGATCCCTTATTAAAAAATACTTTTAGTAGGATTACCACCTAGTCTGAATCGCATATTTGTTTAATTTTTTGTTTAAAAAAAAAATAGAATGTTACTATTCATGGGTAACAAGAGAAGGTTCTTAAATAGTGCTTTCCCTGTATACAAAATGTTGTCCCTTCGGATGTAAGGCTGCCACTTATTATCGATTCTTCACAGTTTATCTAAAGCATAGCAATATGAACATCAAATGAAAAGTATTGTTGAGAACTTTGGTCAGAAAATATTTTCGATCCGGTTTGCCACGCTTCTATGTAATATAATTTTGCATTTTGTTAATTTTGATCAGCATTTTTTGTTAGTATACACAGTATGTATATGCTCTAGGTATGTACTATTAAATCCGGCGTATTTCGGAATGGGGTTGCCACCTAAATTTAGAGTAAGAAATTTACTTACTAAATATCGAAATCCATTTTTTTTTTCATTTCCAAAATATTTTTTTAAAGCTATCCAATTGACCAGTATTTGATATACAAACCGTGAAATTTTAAAAAGTGTATGCACTCCGGGCAAGGTCGGCCAACCTGGTACTTAAGTAAAATTGTAACAGTAATTTTTTTAATTTTTCAAGATCTTTCAATGGCGTAATTGATTTTTGGATATCTCCTTTAGTTTCCGAGATAATAATTAAAAAATATCGTTTCTTTGGTACAAACTTTTATCATATTTTATGGTATGTCATATAAAGTGGCTGCAAAACTGCAGAAAAATGTAGCATAAAGTAAAAATTTATTAAATAAAATACTTCATAAACTCAAAAATAATTAGCAATAAACAATAAAAATAAAATAATTTCGTGTACTAGTAACATTTTCTGATACATTGGAAAAAAAGCTATTGTCGCGTTTTTGAGAAATTGTAACCAAACTTCAATCGCGAAAGTAACATGAGACAATCTTTTACCCAGGCGACAATATATAATATACTTTATACGCATACACATATTTTTCCCATTGTTACTTTCGAACTCTGCAATTGTTTTTGTTATTGTGTTATTTTAGCTGTTGGTGCTATCGCCATTGATGCGCCAGCCCTGCAGTGTGTTGGATATTTTAATTGCGCCCAGCACAAACTCACACAAACACATACAAATATACATACATACGTACGTCCATATGTTTACAGTGGTCACATAATGTAGAGGACATTTTGAGCCTGCAGTGCCAATTCTCCCATTCTGTCAACGCATTCACAATTATGGTACATATGAGCGCACAACTAAAGAATTTATACATATAAATACATACGTACATATGTAGATACATATGTATGTGTTAAAACTTCGCAATTGTTATTATTCTCTGACATTGCTCGCAAATTTTGACATTTTGATTTTACAAATTACAGGCTTTTTGGTCGATTTTTCGCCAGCGGCGTTAAACCATTTCCACTACACCAACAACGAGTAGCAGCGTTTGGGGTCCAGCATGTGAAGAGGCATTGTGTCCGTGGCTACCCATACACATACAAACGTACATATGTTTATACATACATATATGAACGTTTGTTTGCATTTGCATACCTATGCAGCTATATATGTAAGTAATTATTGCCTTTGGTCCTTACAATATTGGCATGATGACGTTTGCAAAAATTCACTGTCGTACGATTACATATGTATGTACGTACATGTGTGCATATGTATTTGGCATGAAAAACAAAAATTTGCTAAACAATATTATTGGAATTTTTTAGGCGCTTGTAAGGCTGGAGGGCTTCTTTCGTTGTACTTAATCAGAATTAAAAATATATGCTTTTGTATATGTACGAGTATATACGTACGTATGTACATATCGTGGCTTTTTTGTTAAAAGTACGAAAGTGGCAAGTGCCCATAAAATATTTTTGACATTTTCGGTGGTGCAAATAATTTTCATTGAAAGAACATGAAAACCTCGTCAGAATGGGTACTTTGCGTACGTTCTGCTCAAGGATAAAACTGACAGTTAAGTAACTATACTGTGTATACTGGCAAAACTTAGCTAAATCCTAATATTTTAGTTTTCCAAAATTTCGTGGCGTCTTCGCGCAAAAAAAGCAGCTTATTCTTAAGTTATATAATTCATTACTATCATATGTAAAAAACAAAAAAAGTAATAATATAGGCGAAGGTAGAATGAGAATATTTTCAATTATACAAAATTATAGCGATTTTAGAAATTTTTATATTTTCCAAAATTGTGAGATTTTTTTTTTTGTTCTGAAATCCATCCTAAAATGTCACAAATTGGCGAAAAAAAATCTTTTGCTCGTGGTATTTTTGTATAAATCCTTGAAAATTCTTCGATTTCTAAAATATAATAACATTTTTGAAAAATTCTAAACATTTTCCACTTTTTTGAACATTTATTTTTAAATATTTTTAGCTATTGGCTACTACTTTAGCAAGAAACGCTTTCACAGTTATTAGGCTGGTCGAATAAGTTGGTAGCCGTTGCTGTAACAAAAAGATGTTTATTTGAAGTTTGCGTAAAAACTTGCCACAAAACGCTAAGGGGTTTATACTTTCACATTAAAGACATAAGGGTATGTAAATACATACATATAAGTATATACTACATACATAGATATGTTCATATGTAATCATTGACTTTTACCTTTGTATGTAATTATTTAAATATCACACAATATGCCCCCTGGTCACCCTACATATCAGTTTTAAATATTTGCACGCCCTGTTCATGTGTATATAGAAATATGAATGTACATTAGGCTGGTCCAAAGTTGCATGTGAAAAAGTAAAGTCGGAAATTTTATGCTCACACCCACTAAGATTGTTCTATAATGAAAGAAATGTACCCCTATTTTTTATTTGGAAATCAAATTTTGAATAAAAAATCTTTAGTATTAAAAAACGATCAAATGAAAAATTTAGCATTGTTATTGGAATTCTCCTGAAGAGGACTAGAGTTTTCCGATCGAAAAACATTGATTTTCAAGAATTCCATACCATTTCTACGAAAATTGTTTTTTTCCCATATAAAATACATGGAAATTTTGGAGCACTCCGAGCGACCTCTAAATATTATTTGATTTAAAAATAAAAAATGTGTGTATTTTTTCGATAAAGAACAATCCTAGGGGGTGAGAGCATTAAAATTCCGACTTCACTTATTTTGGACCACCCTAATGTACATATGTATATAAAAATGCATAACAAAACTTTCAAAATTGTATTTAAAAAAGTATCCAAACAAATATGTAACTACGAAACAATTACAAAAACTTTTTTGACTTTAATTGTATGACAGTTACACAAACAATCGCTCTTACATACATATGCATGTACGTACATATATACAAACAAACTTTCACGTATGTACATACATTTGCATATTTATGTAAGTTATATGTAGTATACTACCTTAGATGGCAACCTACCATTTAATGTCACACGTATGCTGCACACTGGTCGAAATTGCCTTAATTGTGGCTTGAATGGAGCCGCTACTGCATATGCTTTATAAACACATACATTTACACTATATTTAACAAGGTGTCAGAAAACGTGATTTTGCAAACATTTTAATATTTTAGAGGTTTTCGGTAGAATACCCATCCAGTAAAAATGTTTTTAGGAATTTTTCGAGTTTTTTTTCTGACAAATGTCCAGATTTTGGTCCACAGAAATCTGGTCACCGTAGGTACACCGTATATGTTTGAGCACTACCATATATGGCAACGTTGATCTGGACTAGCGGTTGAGCTGATCAAAATTATATCTTGACAGATGGCCGCAATGTGGATTAACGAGCCGCGAGGTCGAAGGTTCGAGTCTCAATGCCAGTGGAATTTTCATAATAAATTTTTTTAATTCATTCAATTACTACTTTATTTAGTTTTTATTATAATTATAGTATAGATGGTACAAACGTCTACTTGTAGGTAAATTGGCATTCTAGCCTACTTTGATCAGATGTTTGTAAGTTCTAGTAAAATAAGAGATAGGCTCTTAAAAATTTGTATTATACCAAAAATCGGCTGTTTCAACCAGTGTGCACTGATTGATCTGTTTGTTTGTATGGGAAAATATGGTTTTTACATATATATATATACTTATATTTAAATGTCCATATTTACATACATATCTATATGTACATACATACATACGTATGTATTCTTATATATGTATTTGTTCATATTTTACAATAATAATCTGAGAGCGCATTTTGTATGGAAATGCAGGAATGCGCCTTCGGGCCGAATTGATAATCATATTTTGTTCAAGTCACGAAGGTTTACACAGTTTTATGTTGCTTTGACGTTTTTATGCTCTGTGGCAATATTTGCAGTGGTGTTGCTGTTGCTGTTGTTGTTGTTGCTGCCTTTGCATACGCTGTTGCAGCCAATTCGTGTGCATCGCATTCATTGGCATTGCCCACATGGACAACCTTCGTTTTTGGTCGAACTCCTGCAGTCAGCGCTTTGTTGTTGCAATTTGTTTGGGGTCAAAAATGTTTAAACACATCTCAGAAACCTGTCAATGCGTGACATTTCACATTTACCTCATAAACTAAATGCAACGTTCCCTCCTCCCGTTTTTTGTTATTATTGCATACTTTTTGTTGTTTGCTTTTATTTTTTATTTTTTGTTTTTATATTAACCGTTCCTGCTGCAGGCGTTTAATAAATATCTATACACATAAGCAACCATTGCATGCATGTCTCCTTGTCCACTTTTGTATGTGTGTGTGTGAATTAATTTTTAATGTATTAAATAGCCCTGCGGTTGGCTTTTCGAAAACTGACAGCTTGATATTCTCTGTTGTTGCAAGCACACCTCTTGCCCTGCTTCTTCTGCCTAAAGACCCTACCCGTTTCCTATATTCACCTCCTCTTCGTTTTCTACACTTTGTCTCAATATAAAAGGAATGAAATGTGCAGAAAAAATCTAGTAAATAAATGCTTCCTGCGGACATTAGCACCAGTTTCACCAGAGGTAGTTAATATTGGAGCACATTATTGTTGTCATTGCTTGTGTTGTACGCTTTCGCTCTTCTTGCCAAGGTAAGATATCTCGCAAAGGACCTTAAAGCAAAGATAACGTTAGGATTGTGTGGCGGTATCGTTTATTATTATTACAACCACGGCAACAGCAACAACAACAACAACAACATCACTCTCATCAACTACCACAGAAAAAAATCATAAATTAAGTCAATTCGAAAATGCCTTGAAGCACACAACTCCGCTTTTTCATTTCCTTTTTTTTAGGCTCAAGTGTATCTCTTTGGGTCTGTCCATCTTTCCAATTTTATTCCACATTCTCTATGTCACTGCGCGAATGATGCGTCAGATATTTTTGCCCTTGCGTGCAAACGTCACTTAACCATTATCATCATCACCGTTTTCGTTGTACATACTTGTATGCCTTAGCCGCTAGGCTCCTCCACTGCCAGTGTCACTGGCTGCATTGTCATCGTCATCGTCATCGTCATCAAATGCACATTTACCTCCTTGATTAATCACAATTTTCGTCCGCACCTTTAATTTTTCAGAAACTTAAAAACAGTAATTTTCGATATATGGCGACGACAACCAGTTTGCATCACATACAGCTTTAATGCTTATAACTGACGGAAGGTATTTAAGATTTTTTATAAGTTAAAGACCTCAGCGTCGCATAGAAATTGGTGAGGGAACAAGAAGAGCGGACCAAGTTTTGAAGTTCACATATCGTTAACTTAATTGACAAAGGCCCCAATCAACACTTTTTTCGAAACTGCTTTTTTCACAGATTTTGGTAGAGTGTATTAAGATACACCTTTAATAAAAATTGTGAAGTTTTAATTTTGAGATTTTCAGCCCCAGTTTTTATTACAACGCTTTTGTCAACTTGCAATGTTGTGTGTCCAGAAACTTTCAATGTTGTGCATCCAGAAACTTTCAATGTTGTGTGTCCGACACCATAAAACCTTTGCTTTGAAAAGTTCCTATAAAAAAGCATAGTGCATAGGGCGACATCTGTAGTGAATAGGGCGAGGTAGATGACATCTAGATGTCGCCCTATGTACTACGTTTGCTACAGCGGAAATAGACGACACGCCATTTCTTTAAATAAAATTAATTGGTGCTCGTTTGTATGTACATACATATGTAAATGCATGTGTGTGCACCTTTCTATTAATATCGTTGAATTATTTTAATATCTATTGCAAAATTTTATTCAGACAGGACTAAAAAGTAGAAAATAAATAATATAAAAAAAACTTTTTAATATACAACGCTTTTATAAATGGACTAAAAAGTAGAAAATAATACTTCTCAGTCCCATAGAATTTGTTTTGATAACTTTTGATTTTGAAATTTTAGCAAAAGTCATTATAAACAATCTATGAAATTGAAAATGAAAAACGTGGAGCGCATGCGATACAAAGCATTCGATTTAATTGACAATAGTCAAACTACATAACGTAGACCTAAAATTTCTACAGCGAAAGTAGAACTTTGAAATCGATTTTAAGCGGTCGTTATTCATATACCCACATACATACATACATATATTACTTTTCATATCAATTCAAGTGTATTACATGCGCCCCACGCTTTTCATTTTCAATTTCATAGATTGTTTATAATGACTTTTGCTAAAATTTCAAAATCAAAAGTTATCAAAACAAATTCTATGGGACTGAGAAGTATTATTTTCTACTTTTTAGTCCATTTATAAAAGCGTTGTATATTAAAAAGTTTTTTTTTATATTATTTATTTATTACTCAACTAGGCCCACAATATGCGCAATGTGACATTCCAAGTTAATTTTCACTGGTACGCAGTGTGATTAAAAGTAATCGATAGCGTGAATCACGGAAATGTTTGTGTAAAAATAAAATTTTTGCAAAAATAATTTTAATTATTTATTAGACTTAGGCGTTGTTGTGTTTGTATGAAGAGGAGAGAGTACTTACCATAAGAGCGTAAAATTTCACAACGCCGTTGCACAGTGCTTCCCTTCCATATAAAATCTGGGCAAAAATAGAATTATATTGAGGACGCTAAATTCAAAAATGCAATTGTTTTTTTGTTTTATAACTTTCATACTTCCACTGTAAATTCAGTTTGAAGTTGAAAATTTGTGTTCTTCTGGCACTTCCATTGGTATGTACATATAGTTCGTTCTATTTTAAAAAATTAGTTTAAATTTGTTTTTACAAACAGGTGGCAAGACTCTTCGTAATATTTGCAAGCTAAAGCCTTCTTAAACCTCTTTCGTCTGACTCTCATATGGTGATACCTATCTATTTAAATAACGTAATTCCTTTAATTCCAATGGAACTTGATTTTTTTAGCTGCTGGCAACCCTATACCCGTTGCATACACATTTATATTGATACCCATAGCTTAATAATTCATTTAACTTATTAAAAAATTTTCATTTAATTTTTTAACAGGTGGCAACTATTAATAAAATATATATAAACCTCTATTGTCTACAGGTCAAGCTTTTTAATCTGACACTTCATTTTGGAAAATAGAACGAAACGTGCAGATCTGATGGCACTGACAAAAAATTAAACCAATAATTTTATGCATTAACAAAAAACGCATTACTCCAAAAAGTGCAAAAAATGAGCAGGTTTTTATATCTTCATTCGGAAGCTGTAAAAGCTGTACTATTTAATAAAATAGTAAAAAATAACATGTTTTTACATATATTTTTTATTCATTCCATTAAAGTTTACCATTTTTTGAAATTTCGATTAAAAAAAATGTTTTTCCTGGAATACCGCAGGGACACCTTGTGTTTAATTTTATTCCAGAATTTTTCGTCCTATAGCTCTCTACTATCTACATATGTGGAAATAAAAAACGTGAAACCAACATTTTATTTCAAAGAATGTAATTTTGACATTTGTTTCGGTGAAAGCTTACGAATGGCTATGCTCTTAATTCTTTACAAAAATATCAAGCGCTTTCACATTGCAGACAACAAATTTTTCGATTTTTCCCCACTTAGGCGGCACTTTGCGTCGCCGCACTTTTGTGCAAGCACGCTAATCACATCCACGCTCAAGTGGATTTTTTGCGGCTGCAGTGTTCATTTTAATCACTATTTTTTAGTTAAATTTTTTTTTTTCGATTTCCGTCCGTGTACATCGTTTTCTGAGTGTGTATTTTGTGACTTTTTTTTTGCATGCACAGATTCTTCTGCAAATGTGTTTTCGTATGTACCCGGCAAAAAACACGACTACCACAAAAATTAAACTGGAATGGAATTAAGCGATGGGAAATCAAAATCAATTACAACAACGATAACAAAATCGATAAAAAAATATCGATAGCAAAAAATATAAAATATCGATAAGTTCCGAGAATTCCGAAAATCTCTAGAATCCCGAAATAGTCCCCAGAATGAGTCTCCTCCTTTTGTATATATCCTTTTCTCTATAATTACCTTTACTTTAATCTTTCTTCCTCTACCTTCATCTTTCCTTTTATCGGTATCCTCATCCTCATATTTTTCTTTATATTTATCTTTGTTTTTACCTTTATGTTTATCATATTCTTCATCTACATATTCCCCTTCACCTTTGCCTTTTATAAATATTGCGCCATCTGTTACTTAAAAGTCGAAATGCCTACACACACATTCTTTTGTCTCCTTCCCTCACTTCCAGCGCATGCACGTGTTTACAAAATGATGACGAAGTGATTTTATATTGAAAATTATTTATGTCCATATATTTGAGTCAAATAAACATAATTAGAAGATATCAACCAATACTTCCCATACACCGAATGAAAGGGAAAGTCTTGCGGTTTTCGAGCATTTTTGAAGTAGAAAAAATTTGCTAATTTTTTCAAAAAAAATTTGCATTAAAATGCTCAATATTTGTTTATATATAAAATTCGCACACGATAAAATTTCTATTGCTCCAAAGAACCTATATGTATATCGAAAATGAAAGTTTAACCTCCAAATCGTAAGTTGCTAGAGCACTTTAAAGGCTCAAAATTGACTCCAAAATAAGCCAATATTTACCGTTATTTCTAGGACAGACAACGAATCGGTTACTTGCAGAAATATATCTGTCGACAGGTTTGGAATTTTTTCTTTGCAACGCCACCCTTTTCTTTGAAATCACTTCATTAGTTCTCGTGCAATAAGCGTTTTCGTAAAGCTCTAAAAATTACAACTACAACATTTGAGCATAGCCTCCATATCGAAACGTAAGACGCATTCTACGTCGAAACTGATTACCGACTTGTTTCTGGGTAACCGCTTAGAGACACATACACACATATGTATATTCTACATTACTCGTTTTTGTTTCGTTTCTTCTTTTTCGCGCCTCTGCTTAACAACTCCACCTTTGTGTGCCGCTGATTTAAGCGACTGCTTCAATGGTTGCGTGCTTGGCAAAGTGTTTTTGTTTTTTTTTTGTTACTTTGGACTAATCGCCGTCGGCGCTTTAACTTTGGTAACACCGGTTTGCCTGCCAGCCATAAAATGCGACTTTAAAATTTTGCTTTAGCACAAAATTGATGCTTATTTAGCCGCGTCTATATCTGCCTTTTTGCTCCCGCCACCACTGCCCCCCGCTGCCAGCTGTTGCCATCATTGCCGCCGGCAATGGTGTGGCTGCAGCTGCTGCCACCGCTGTCATAAATGTTGCTTTGGCTGCTACTTTTTTTCACTCAACGCCAACGCTGCAGTCGTCGTTCGTTGCGGTCGTCATCATTGTATTTCTGCTGATTTTATATTTGATTTGAAATTAACGCCTCCAGCTAATTTGTAGAATTTACCTGTTCAAGCTTAAATGCACACACACTGCGTTTTCTCATTGTCGAATTGAAATTTTGTTTGAGGCTTTATTGTCGTTTGGTAGTTTAATAAATATACATACATACATACGTATTTAGTACGTACACATATCGAGAAACATATGTAGAAACACGCCCAGTCGTGTATACATACATATATACAATTACTAATATCTATTTTAGTTATTTAGTTTGCTTCAAAACTAATGTTGTTTTCAAATGTTCTCGAGGCGTTAAAATTAATTCCGAATTCGCGTGCAACAATTGCGAAATGTTAAATTATTGAACTGTGATATTAAATTGTGATCAAAATTAATGCCTTACACTCGAACAAGCAAGGAGGAAGAAATGCCTGGAAGCTCGATTTCGATAGTTAAATATATCTAATAGATCAAGTGCATATTTTCATGAACGAAAATTGCAAAAAAAAAATTTTGCATTTTTAACAAAGTGGCAACCATGACTGTGTTGGAGTGTCGATATATGATCTATTGCATAACATTTGTATGTTAAGATATTTTTTCAGTAATATTCGCGTATGTCCGAAAACAATCTAATATAAATTGCCTGTTTGTATGGGAAAGCTCTACACTCGGAATAAAGCCAGCTAAATGTATTTTACCCAACACATGATTTGGTAACTATGACAAAATAGAGTAATTATTACCAAATAATATGTTGACAGAAACATATTTAGTTGACTTAAAGCATAAACAGACGGCTGCGTTGATCCGGATCAACTCGGGAATTAACTGCAGTGATCCGGATTAAGTCCGAGTTAATCCGAATCAACGCTACTCTCTGTTTAAGTTTTTAACTTCACTATTTTCTCAGTGCAGTCTAGTCTATGGTGAATCTTAGTATGGAAAATTTCAGCGAAATTAATGATAATTAAAAACAAAAAACGCTATTAAAATATTGTTGATTAAAACAACAAAAGTTGTAATGTTATATTCATTTCAAGAAAAGCTTATTGGGTTATATTAAAATAGTTTGAACCGGACTCGTACGAATATCAGTTTTATAAATTTAAATTTTCACCACTTTTGTAGAGAAAAGTTGGTGCTGAGGCTATCTTAAGTATAATTTTAGCATGCCGCTTCACGCCCGAGAAACCACCTTTTCAGAGGCCTAGAACCCGAGATTGATAAATAGTATCAGTACCTCAAATCAATTTATGCGCTAATTTTATTCACAGCTCCGATGAAAAATTCATCCGGAAAAATACTTATTTAGTCTGGCGATGAAAATATAAGTATTTTTTTGTGAAATGCTCGTAATGCGCCTAAAGCTTTGATGCGGAATGTAAGCAGTGTTTCGTCGCTATTACAGGAACTCTTTAAATCAAGTTTTTGCATTATAATTTTAGGCGTAGAAATTAAAGCAATATTCTTCACATGAGTTCTGTGCAGATTTACAGGATTTAGTCAGAAATTGTCGGATTCGGTGAGAAAGATGTTGCAGAAGATACTTTAGGGGTCTTCCCTTAAACTCGTTAAAGCCTCGTAAACCTCGTAAAGTTCGTAAATTTACGAAACTTCAGTGTAGCCGAGTGGCCGATATTTTTATTCTAAAATGTATGATTAAATAATGAAAAAATTATACGCGAATAAAATGAATAAATTTTATCCACCAGTTAGTATATATATAACATCCAAGAAAACCGATAAAAATATCGATAACAAAATCGATGACAACTTTGGTTTGGATTGGTAGCAAAATCGATTACAAAACCTATAAAAAATAGAAAATCGATAAAAATATAAATAACAAAATCGAGAGAAATATCGATGACAAAATCGATAAAAATATCGATAGAAAATGATAAATAATCGATTACAATCGATTAGAAAATCGCTAAAAATATCGATATCAAAATCGATAAAAATATCGATAACAAAATCGATAAATAATCGATAAACAATCTATAACAAAATCGATGACAAAATCGATAACAAAATCGAAAAACAATCGATAACAAAATCGATAAACAATCGATAACAGAATCTTTTTCGTTTTTTCGTTGATGTACAAATTCTGAATGAGTAAAATTTCAGCAACAGACATCTTATTTGTGATTAGTTAAGCTTTTAGTTACGTTCAATATGGCATCGCATTAAATTTTTGACTAATGTGAACTAAATTTTTTTAAGAGATTTAACTTTTCTCACAGGAGTACGAAAACTTCGTCGAAACAAATTCATGCGCTTATTTCGGAATGTTTGTGTGCTTGTGCAGCACACGTGACCATGCTGCAACAAGTTGCCACTTCCACCAGTTCCAGTTCATTTTATGTTTGGATTTACTCACAGTATTTTTGAACTCAAATATTTAAGAAGTATGTAATGTTCTGAGATATGGTGAGGTGTGCATATACAAAAATTGTTAATTGTGTCGTCATACGCAAATTTTAAATTTGTCTATCTTGCTAATAAATTAACGAATGCAGTTAACTTACATAACCAATTTCCGCGTATTGTGACAAATCTTGCTATGAATCACTTTCATCAACCGTAAATATTGTCAGTATGTTACAACTTTGACGTCTTTTTGATTGTTTCTTAAGTCAACACTGATGTATTTACTTGTAAGTACCTATCTGTGTACTTTTTTCCGTTCAAATCCACCAACACCAAGCACTATAAAAAATCAGCAAAGACTGAGCGACGCAGCATACAACCAAACAACCAACTGCAACCCAGCAATCGATCCTACATACGACTATTAACTTATGTACGTCAAACCGGTTCCAAGCCAACCAGCGAGCGTCGAATCAAAGGAAATGAAACGTAGCGTACTGGTGTTGGTGAATGGCGAGCCAGTAATCGCTTCCGGCAATTAGTTGGTTCAGACAAGTCCACACTGTTTGTGCGTTGGTGTGCTGCGTTCGCACTTAACATTTATGTATGTACATATGTATGCGTATTCGTTTGCCTTTGCGTGTATTGTAGATATTAGAAAAAGAATCCTCGCCTTAGGCGCTCTGCATTGCCGCTAGCTATGCGCTGAATGGAATTTTAATACATACATAAATACAAAGGCATTTGCACACATTTATACATTTGTTTGTTTGTACATATGTATGTGAGGCGATGGTGGGTACTAAATGTCTCGAGGTGTGACCTCAGGCCGAAAATAATGTTTTGAGAGTTGTGCTATTAAAATGCAGATATACATACATACGTATGTACATATCGTTCGTTTGCTGAAAGAGTGTCATAATCCGAAAAAATCAAAAACTCCATAATAATGGCTTTAAAGTTTACAGTTCTCCTTCGGTGCCTTGATGAAAATGAAGACACGTTTTCTTCTAATGAGCCATTGATACATCTATGGCATTATTAGATAACAGAGAAATGAGGTGGCGGTAATTTCAATATATGTACCTACATACATACTTAACTAAAAAAAATATTAATGGTATTATTACATTCTTGCGACAAAGGCACGATATACTATTCAAGTACGTATATAAAATAAATGTACGTACGTATTGTGTAGAAGTTCATGTACGTACATCCCAGAAAACTAGCGGAGTCCGCAGGGTGCACAATTAGGACACCCTGTGCGGCGCGCTTATGCTCCTAGGGAGGCTCCGAAAAGAGTCCCGAAGGAGCATATGCGCCGGATAAAAGTGCCTTCGAAATAAGTATGAAAAAACGTTGCCTTTAAGACTCCTTAAATGAGTGATTTCGGAGTTCCAGAAAGCTCACTTAGATAATCCGCAAAGACTCCGTGCGGACTCCTTGATTCGCATATGATTTTGTGAAAAGGACTCCTTAAGTCATCCGAAGATGTCTATGTTATCGAACTGGCTGCCGAGATAGCTCCATCTTCCACTCGGGTATCGATGTAAATACAGAAAAAATACGGTACTGATGGCGTATGCAGATGATATTGACTTCGTCGGCCTGAAACGCAGGAACGTTAGCGCAGCATTTCTCAACTTATAAAAAGAATCATAAGAGGTTTGTATAGTCTGGATATTAAACAAAGAATATTTCTTGCCAGCAGGGGCTACTTGGGGTTCGTTAGGTGTTTTATTTTATTTCGTTTCAATTCATTTAAGTTCATTTCGCTTTGTCCGCACCATCGATTCATGCACACCACCAAATTCAGGCGTAAACAATTTTCTCGGATTGCATGCAACAGCAACAAAAGCCACATGCAACTACACAGATTCAACTTGTACGATTTTGGACGCTTATCAAAATGGCAACATCTGAATTATCACCACCAACGGCAGCAACGCTGCAACTGCGCCTCATGCAACATCATAACTGCAAAGGCTGCTGGCAGTATGTGTGCATATTTTATACACAAGCATGTAAATATACCCGGCAGGAAATGGGACTAGTTTGCTATTACCTAACTAGCAGTCGACTAGTGGTAACTAAATATTTATTAAATATTTCCTTTGGCCGTAACTAATTGCTTTTGAAGGGCGATTGCCGCAAAATATTGAGACCTGTTTCCTCTGATGTCAACTAACTTGTAGCTAACTACCTTTGGACATAAACCCTGCAGTGAAAAATTATCAATTGTTAAAACTAACCAACTTATAGTTAGCTTTTTGGCGAGATTTCGATTAATACCTCACTTTTAATTAGCTATGACAAAACCAACTTAAAGTGAATTGTAAAGTCGTGCAGGAGTCATGCAGACGCAATCGGGAGTTGGTTTTCTTTACAAGTTTCTATTAAATATCCTCATACAAAAATTACTTTCAATACACTTTTTTTCTGAACTTCGCAGATTCTTTTTCATATTCAGGACAAATAAAAGGAAGATCGAAATTGTATACTATCATTTTGAAGTTATGTCTGACGGTGTTCGAATATGGGGCTACCCAGAGCAGAATATGTAAACAAATATGAAATGTAATAAAATAAAGTAAATAAATAAGAAAATAAAAAAGTAAAAAAACAAAAAAAATATTTTATTTTTCTTATTGATATTTTATGTCCAAAAGTAGTAAGTTACAAGTTAGTTGACATGTAATGCAGAGGTATCCAGGTCTGACTTTTTTGCGGCCATCGCCTCACAAAAGTAGTTAGCTTTTTTCGAACAAAATACACAGTTAATAATTAGCACTAGTGTTCGCGTAAACAGACTAAAGTTAGGTATAAGCCAACGTCACTCCCTGCAGGGAAATATTAAAAAAAAAAATATTTTTCTAATTTTTTATATTATTTTATTTACATATTTACTTATTTTATTTAACATTACATATTTGCTTATTTGTTTACATGTTCTTTTGTGGGTGTTCTATTATTTGAATTCGGTCAGACATAAATAACATCAAAATGATAATGTAAAGTTTCGTTCTTTATTTTATTTGTCCTGAGTACGAAAAACAATCTGCGAAGTGCAAAAAGTGTAAAAAAAAACTCAAGACAACGTCTGCATGACTTATGCACGACTTTACAACTAACGTAAAGTTAGTTTTGTAATAGCTAATTAAAAGTTAGTTAATTATCGAAGTACCACAAAAAAGCTAACTAGAAGTTGGTTATTTTAATCGATTGATAATTTTTTCCTTCAGGGTATATTCAAATATGCTTACAGGTGTATGTATGTATATTAGGGTGCCCATCAAAAATATTTTTTTGGACATTTCAAGACCCTATTCCCTAATTTTATTCGTTTTTAGGAGAAATATTATTGCGTATTTTTATAGATTTTTTAAAGGTCATTTAGAGGCCGCGACCTGTCGATTGAGACCAGAAGACACGATTTTGTAGATTTATGAGTTTTTCAATGACTATTTTTGATTCGATTTCAAAGATGAATATGAACTGAAAAGAGGATATATCGGCCTTTAAAATTGTATATAATAATCTATTGTCGGACTTGGCTTGTTGGGATTTTTTATCGGGTAAATAAAAAAAAAAAAAAATTGTTCTCTTGATTTTTTTAAATTTTGACCATCGATAATTTCCACAATTTTAAAATATGGAGTACTATTTAAATCTAAATCTATTTTTAAATAAACTTATAGCTCATTTATTGCAATTGCATAAAACTTGTCGTAGTTAGGCGACTTTTATTGAATACGGCCTTAAATTTATGTATCGGAATTTCCGATTTTTTAAGCAGTGTGGCTAAGAAATTCATCAATATTTATTCACAATTTATATATATACAATCGCTCTTTAGCAAAAAAGTGGTTTTTCAAGAAATTTTAGGCAATGGGGGTGGCACCGCCCACTTATGTATATGATATATGTGTATCTCAAAAACTACTTCACCGATCTCGAACAAACATACCAATACACATTGTGCTGACAATAGAATCGGGTCTCGAAATGTAAAAAAAAATAAAATAATTTTTGATGGGCACCCTAATGTATATGAATATTGCTGGTTTCGGCAATTTCAACTGCAACAAATTGTTGATTGTGCTGCTAGTGTGTCTAAATTTTCACATTCCACTTCTAATGATTACATCTAAGATGAGGCGGCACTGTTGTTAACACAAAAACATCAATAACAAAGCGCCATTAGCAACAAAGTAGCGACTGGCGATTTGCTTGCCACATTTGGCAGAATCAACAAAACACTACGCTCCACATGCACATACAATCGCACTTTGACACTTGTAAAAATTAACATAGAAAATACAGAATACCCGTCAGCAATAAAATTGGCCACAATCTCCAGTACACGCAGACGGCAAGTTAGATAGCAACAAGAGCTACGCGACAGCAACATCGCTTGGGCGAATACTTACTTGCTGGACCGCATTAGATCGCCTGCTTCAACACAACTACAAGCATACATACATACATACCTACGTCGATAGTATTCAACTCTAGCGTCCGCAAACATAAGTTGTTCCCTAACATACATATATGTCCCTAGTACCTATACTTATGTATATGCAAACATGAAACTAAGCTAAGATACCCCACCCATCATAAGCAACAAAGCTGCGCTGCGCTGCTCTGCTCTCCTCTGCTCTGCTACAACTAATACACCACACCTTACCACATTTTATTGCATCACCTGCAGCAAAACACAAACTGACTCAATCTCGGACGTCGACGTCGTTGCAGCCGCAGCAGCAGCTCCGACTACAGACACAGATTCAGTTTCAGTACTGCCACCAGAGCTTCAATTACGCTATCGCCTGCTTGGCTGAGTGCCTGCGCCAGAACCGCTCGCACCTTTCCCACTAGCCACCACTATTCCCTATCGTTCACTTGCCAGGCAGCGCCTTGCCTCGCTTTGCAGCGCCCGCGGGCCTTTCGCTCGTAATTATAATATTTCATCCCAAATGTGACCGCCGGCACTGCACCAATGATGGATTTCAACTCTGAAAATAATACACAGAGCTACTACTACCCACCAACCAACCAGCCAACCAACCAACCAACTAACCAGCAGCGCCTCAACGAACGCCAGTCAACGCAAACGAGTTTGTATGTGTATGAAACTAAAGAGTATTTGTTAGCTGGGTTTGTGTGTATGTGATTGTGATTGGAACGCTGCTCTGCGCACAACTCGCTGCCGCTTTGATGGCCGCAGGCGCTACCAGGGATGGCCCTCGGCAGCACAAGTGCTGATTATGAATAAAAATTTCATGTTTTGCTCTCATTCTTTCCGCACTGTAACCCTGATATGTTCTTCTTCATTCGCAGTTGGCTGCAGGGCAGGCGGACTTGGTTCGTCCGTCGCAATCATATTTTTACGTTTTCTATTCGCTTGTCTGCCGTTTTGTTTTGATTGCTGTGTTTTTTTTTTACTTTTTGTGTATTTTTATATTTTTTTATGTACATAGATTATATGTATGTTTGTATGTATGCCTGTATGTGTGTATGTGCTTTTATTCGTAATACTACTTAAATGATTGCGAATATTTGCACACTCCCAGCCAGTACTTCGCTGGTTGTTCGGCCATTTATAAAATACTAGTTTTGCCCCGTTGTCAATATTCGGCCGCCTCAATTTTTCACGCACTTTCATTTAGTTTGTGACGTTTTTGAGGTCCATGAGCACGTCTTGATCGTCTAGGTCACTAATATTTTTAAGTGAAATGAAATTTTTTCTGTTAAATAATTTCATAATTCATAGTAACAGTAGGGAGGAATCGGACCATAAATGAAATTTTAGGGAATTATTCGACTCCTGCGCCACCTACCGGAAAAACAAACCAAATGCGCACCTTTCTTTTTAAACATCTTTCGAACAGAATAACAATCATTAAAATCGGTTGAGAAACATAGTAGCAGTAGGGATGACTACATCTGTATGGGATTTCGTTAGCGTATTATAGATTCTGAGTTTGAAGCAAATCCGACCATAAATGCGATTTTTTTTGCATAGCTCGCCACCTGCGCCACCTATCGGAAAACTTACAACTTTGAGCACTACTCCTTCTAAACATCTTTCCAACAAAGCAACAACTATTCGAATCAGTCAAGAAACATAACAGAAAATTGTTCCCAATTGATTCATGCTTGCCTATTTATATATAGATAATATACTATAAATGTAGATACACCTCATGGTCAAAACTGAATTATTGGTGTTTTCTTTTAAATATTTACAATGTGGTTCATGCTTTAACCAAAACTCTATAAATCAAACTATCAAACTTTATACATAAAATTCACTTTGGACGAAACGCGTTTCAAGCAGTATCCTTACAAGAATCCGAGATTTGGAAAGCGTGGAGACTCTTCTATGAAAGCGTGAAGGGCAGTCAGGAGTGTTCGAGATTTAGGCGATGTCTCTCTAACAATCCCGTTTCCCTGAGAAACATAAAGGACGAAAGCGTTAACTGGGCGCTGAGCAGCGAGAAGTCTCTTCCCGAACAACCCGGATGCGGGAAGGATCCGTTTAGCGGCTACGAAACCCGAAACGAACGTTTCAGAAATTTATAGCGAGGGCTGCCGCATCGGATGCTGTCATTGAAAATGCTTCTGTGCCATATACCAGCACGGGCATGATGAGTGGCTTAAAAAGTGTGGTTTTTGTACGTCGAGTTTGACCCTACTCCTGAATCGCCTACTCAGTCCACAAAAACGCTCCTAAATCACTCGATTTAGGTTATCTTCGGATGATTTAAGGAGTCCTTTTCAAAAAATCATAGGCGAATAGGGGAGTGCGAACGGAGTCTTTGCATATTATCGGCACACTTTTTTCATATGCTCCTTTGTGACTAATCCTAATTGCTCCCAGCGGACTCCGCTGGTTGGCTGGGTAGAAGATTCATGCATTTACAAACAAATGTTTTAAGTTGTATGCATAAGTAGCTAAGGGCCGGTTACTCAATGTCTGGTTAACACTAATCTGCGGGTAAACATCGTTATCGACGTTACCGACTCCCTGCTATATGCATGGAGTCGAAGACGTCGGTAACGATGTTTACCCGCAGATTAGTGTTAACCAGACATTGAGTAACCGGCCCTTAATCTATTTCCAGAAATCGATTTGTAACGGGATTAGTTTATTACTCATAGCTTAGGTGAAAATTTCAACTACAAATTAATACAATTGTTCATATTCCACCAACAAATGTAATTCCATTGCAATCCTTTTATGCTAATTAATTAAACTCGCCCCGATAGACATAAAAATCAATTATATAACTTTGCCAAATTAATTTTTAATTACATCTTTAAATATACGAGTTATGCAGCATAATTATACTCACTATTTAATAATGCTATGCGTGATTTTTTGCGAAATATGTTAAGCGGACTTTTTTACATAATGAAATTATCCACAAACTTTACATAACGCATTAGTATGTGAATACATGTATATGGTTGCTTATGTATGCACTAGGGCGGGACAATTTTTTTTTACTATGCGCGTATAGCATACGAGAATTCTATTTGTAATCCTAAACAAATTTTCTGAAAAAACTTTGGGTCTAAAATTAGTTTGGAGTTTGCCAAATTGCGCAAATAGCGAAGCCAAGTCCTTCACGACCTGTGCTTTTCACCAAAGAGGAGGCCTTCTTCCCCGGCTATAAAAATCGTTATTTCCGTTGACTACTTTCAGAGGGTGTACGTCCTAGAACTGGAATTCGAAGGGCTTATTCCTCTCAAAATGTTTAGCGCACCGCGAGTCCTACAGCGCAAACACTAAGTCAACTTTGAATGTTCCCAAAAAAATTGTTCTTTGGGTTTGGATCTCCCTAATGTACTTACATAGATAAAGTTGATTGTAATCATACAAATCACAAAAAACAGTAGTACCATGAATTTGTAACTAACCGAAAGAAATTTATTTTAATATTAATTAATACAATTCCAGGACATTTCGATAGTAAAAAATGCTTTTATTAACTGTAACTGTAGTATTTTTGTGCATGTGCTTGTGGAATGTGTTATGCAAGTATGCGAATACATAAATTCATTCCACTTGTATATTTTCCTAATTTTTTTAAGTATCCACAACTAAAAATTCTCTCAACTAACGAAAAACCTGCACGTTAAACATCGTTATCGACATGATCGACTACATATCATATAACAGAGAGTCGATAACGATGTTTAACCTGTAGTTACTGTTAACCAGACATTGCAAAACTGGCCCTAAAAGAATGTGTTTAGATGATTCATCTTTTTTTATAAAATCTAGGTTAGGTTAGGTTAGGTAAGCGCCTTTATTCTGTGTTTACAGGAGGCTAGAGGTATGTCCGCATTCTGAGAAAATTTTTCCGTCCCCTCCTTGCCAGCCCATCGGCTAGGCAGTTGCCAGGATTGTCCCAGTGCCTAGAGGCTCATAGAACAGTCAAGGAGTATTTTGATGCCAGCAGGTTGTGAGTCTTCCTGCATTCTATGGCGTTAGATTTGAGAGATTTGATAGCAGTCAAAGGTGTCAGAATAAATAGCGATAGGCCGGCCTGGAGCGGCGGAGGTTTTGAGTCACCAAGCTGGTTCCATTATGGCGTTTAGCTCTGGTTAAAAGACGCTACAATGGTCCCGTAAGCGAAAATTGAGGTTTAGCGCGAGTTCATTAGAGTAAATCCTATATCTTTCTCTAACTCTTTTTTTGAGCTTAAGACAGAACCCCTTCCCATTCGTTCCTCTCTGGGATTCTTGTGGAGAAGTTGTTGTCTAAACATAGTAGAGGAATGGTATAATCTAACTGTCGTAGATTATCCGGTTGAGCTTCAAGTACTTTTGCGTTTCCGAATCTAAAAGCTCAAACAGACGGCAGCGTTGATCCGGATCAACTCGTTAATTCGGAATTATGTATATCGGGAATTTACTCCAGTTGATCCGGATTAAGTCCTACAGTTAATTCCCAAACTTAACGCGGATCAAGCAAATATTCGATGACAACACTGGCGAAAACTCAGAGAGCGTAGAATACAGAGAAAGCACAAAACTAGCATGGGCATATACCTTTCCATCGGTAATGCAGTCACCATACTAATTCAGATGGGAATCCAATTAAAATTAAATAAGAACTTATTTGAATTAATACGGTGACTGCTTTACCGACGGCAAGGTGAGTGTCCACGCTAAGTAATTTTGCTTTTTCTTTGTGTTCTACGCTCCCTGAGCAAACCAATATGCAAACAAAGCAGCCAACTACTTCATCCGCGGTAGCCGAGTGGTGAGAGCTGCGTACTACAAGCCAGCAGGTCTCAGGTTCGATCCTCGGTTGGAGCGATTGCCAAAAAAAAATTGCTTTTATTTATTTTATTTTTATTTTTTATTTTTTTATTTTATTTCACTTTTTTTATTGTTGGTTAAATTAATTTTTTAGAGTTTAATTTTACTAAAAAAGTCAAAAACAACTAATTAAAACCAAGTTAAAAAATATATAGAAGTTATAATTGAAAGAATAAAACAATGTTAAATGAATATTCTACTGGCTGTGTATTCTACAACGTTGCTGTCTGTCTGTGCTTTAAGATCACTCCGCGGTTGGATCGTACTTAACCTGGCCGTACTGCAGCCGACCCGAAATGTTCCGTAGAAATCAACAGGTGGAGGATTCAACATTATTTCCAGATATTTGGTGGGTGTAGTGGGCAGTGCTCCCGTAACGAGCCAGACAGCCGTCCTCTGCACTCGTTCCACCTTGGCTCTCTGGGCAAAGTGTTGTTTAGCGCAGGTCACCCACCATACGTCGACCCCGTAGAAAAGGATGGTTTTTAATCAAAGCTGTGTACATCCAGTTTCCCATTTTTTACCTATAGGCGTCTAAGACCGAGGCCAGGCAATGAGCGGCTGAGCGGTGAGCGGCTTTTATTCCCGAGCGGCGTCGCCCAATCATTCAAAAATGCCGCTCATTGCGTGGCCACTTCAATAGTATTTCATTTGTTTTAATTTTAAGCCATTCACCGCTCAGGCGCTCGCCGTTTTGCCGCTCATTGCGTGGCATACAGGGCGGTATTGGTCATCCTGGAGCGGTATCCAATGTTTCGCTTCCAGTCCAATTTCTTGTCTAGAATAACTGCAAGGTATTTGACCTCGGTTGAGAGTGTAAGTGCCACCCCGTTTAAAGTGGGAGGTTTTAATATAGGAGTTTTATACTTCCTTGTGAAAAGCACCATTTCTGTATTGCGAGGATTGACTTTATAAAATCAAACAGAATGTGGAAATTTTTTCTTGGTACTGATCCAAATATATAAGACAGTAGTTTCAAAAAGCACAACAAAATAAATTTATTAGTAATTGAGATCGTTCAACAGGGTAAAAATTGTTTTGTTAAAAGACAAAGAAAAGCATTGCGCAAATAAAGTTTTATATAAATTTAAATTAAATAAATCTCAACTGCATCTGTGTAAATGTAAATTAACTTCAATTTCAATTACAGCTAAAGAAATATGTAAATAGTTTTATAAATATATATATATATGCATATATGTGCATATATGTGTATGTATGTGTGTATATCGACTTCGCTTGCTGCCACTAGGCATAAGAAATAAATGAACTGCAAAAAGCCAAAAGTTAACTCAGGGCCCACTTGGATAAATCAGATGTTTCGTAAAAGAATCAAAGCACACAAACGAATATTCCAAATGTAATTTAATGCGTTTGAACTAAACACATATATATGTATATATGTATGTATGTATGTATGTAGTATAAACATGCAATTGTGGAAATATTATTTTTGCTTTCCTTTCTCATAGCTACACATACGCTTCAATGCATTTGTCTAAATAAATTTTGTTTAAATATAGAGAGTCATTTAAATAAAATGAAAAGCAAAAAGTTTTACTGGCTTAATATTAGACTTGTAAAATAAAAAATTAAATGTTTCTATGCATGTTTATTTAACTAAAAACTAAATTACAACTATTGCAACATTGCAACTGCATGTCTTTATATAAATATGTATGCATGTGTATGTTTTCGGTAAGCTTGATGAATAGCTTTTACCTTGTGTATGGGCATACATATACGTTACGTGAATGTAATTGTGTAACAATGACTTGCATACATACAAATATATGTAGGTACTTCAAAGGATATTAAATGACGATCACCCCTGTAGAGAAAATTGGCTATTGCAAAATTTTGCTTCACTTCTAGTTGGCTTTTTAAAGTGAAACTTCTTTAGCGGCGGTTTTTTTTTGGTTAGTTGGCTGGGAAATACTTGGGACGATAACAACTGCTTCTGAATTGTATGCCCTAGGGATGGGTAAATTCGATGCTCGAAGCTCCGATATTCGAAGTTTCCTCGAATTAGGGTGCTAAAGTTCGGATAAAATCGAATTTTTCTAGAAAAAAGCGATTTTCGTGTTTATTTACAGAAAAAAAATTCTCAAAATCATACGTTGTCATTAGATGTAAGACTTAAGAAAGAATGGAGTCATATATACTATCATATTCTTTAACCTCTATTCCATGCGTACGTGAAATCCCCATCTCGCCAGCTAGGCTACTTAAAAAGTTATAGGCGAAAATATTTTGCTTTCTCCATAAGACTATTAGCCTATTTCCACCAAAGGCTTAACTGCAGTTAAGAGCTCAGTGAAACTTAAATAATCCTGATGCAGGGTGATCGGCAAGGTTTTTTTCTTAAGTTTTGCTTTTTTTCTTTCGTTTGCCTCTACTTAATTGGCGGAATTACCCCCTTCGATTTGTAATCTCCGTTTTTCAAACGACATAAACTGCAGTTAAGGCTTTATCCATAGAGTATAAAGATAAAGGAAAACAGAATAACATTGAAGTAATTATAAAGAACACGGTGGATAGAAAAAAGACAAAAAATATAACCTTAAGCAAGAGCAGATGTGTACATATGTATGTGCATATATTGGTTATGCGATAAACTTTATATGTAACGTAAGTTTCACTTCTCCAGTGCGGCCCAGGCGCACTTACTTTTTTCGTGAAGGTGCCATCACCATCAGAGCGCTTCTCTGTTGATTAGCATTACTTCCTCCTCGATTTCCCTCTTTAGCGTGTGATAAGTTTGTTATAGTCAGTGAGATCAGCCTTATACGATGTGACCATTTGACAGTTTTGATCTTTGCATCCAGTCGCCCGCATCACCAGGAAATCCTGCGATTCAACAGAAGCAAACAGGAACAGGTCCGCTGGAATCTTCATTTTGTCGATTGTGTTAATGGCAATGAAGGTTAGCTACGATAGTTTTTAGTCGAGTATGAAAATCAACTAAGTGATTATCTATCGGTTTCAAGTTACTTTGAATTTGGTTTAATTTCCTACAGAGGCTTGCGCTCAGGCACATACTCATGTCTTGCCAAAAATCATTGCTGCTCGCCATATCTACTACATACATGTAGAATGTGTACATGCTGCAGGTTGACTTAAAGAAAATGAATAAGCTTGCTCTGTAAACTGACTTACACATGCATATGTATGTACAAACATACGGCTGTGTACATGTAGTATGTGTGTTTTAAATCCTTCCCTTGGAGTGCATGTGCGTATGAAGCAATTTGCCCTGCGGTCAATTCGTTCGAAAATTACAATTGAAAGTTAAATGTTATTGGCAACTTTTCGGTATTCATGTTTTATTTCAATGTTTTTTTTTTCTCATTCTACTTGCTCGACCCGCATCTACTGCCGCTTACCTTTTCTTCGTCATAATCTTTTACAACTGCTGCTACAGCTCCGCAATCTCCTCGCACTCGTCTCCAGCACCAGTTGGTATAGTCCTGGCGAATTTTCGAATTTCAATGCATCATCGCCATTCACTACCATCCCCACTTTATTATTATTTTATTTTCGTCTTTCCCTCTTCAAAATATTTTGTTTTATTTTACTACATTTCATTTCGGTCCAGTTCAGTTCATTTCATTTGCTTGTAAAATCGTTTCATTCATTTTGCTCTGCTCGTATTTACTTAATGTGAGTAAATGAAAAATAATGGCCATATACATGTGTACATATGTATGTATGTATGTATGTATGTATGTATGCATGTACGACTGTATGCTAGCTAGTGGGGAAAGTGCACAGGCCAGCGTTATTGACTTATCCAGCACTCACGATTCGCGTCAGGTGGAAAACTCTAGGAATGCAAGCACCAAATTGTTTCTTTTGCGCACATTTTCAAGCGACTCCACTGCACGCCACTGCACGCCCCACTGCTCATTCCCTATTACCAGGCCTCCGCTTAGCGCAATGTACCAATATTCACTTTATTCGCTGCATACTTTTTCACATTTGAAACGCTTGTTTTACTTTCTTCGTGTACTCAAGCGAGTACAATTTAAATGGAAATCGTTTCTTCAAAAGAAAGGATAATGAGGTTGGCATTATTCAACAGCGTATCGCTCATACATACATTTGTTTCATATGTATTTACAATTGAGAGTACTTATTCCTTGTTTAAAGGATTTTTGAGCAGCACTACTACTCCTTTAACTCAGCTGGAAATTGATACAATAACAAGAACATCAATACTGTACCTTCTGGTATCAAACGGCTCGGTGAAACCCTTCCCAGTCCTCACTGTGCGGGCTGTGCTCTCCGTCATTTTACAGGGCGATATCAGTTTCATGGAGATACCAAATTCAGCCATCCGTTTATTTCGACTGAAAATCTCAGCTGGCAGGCCATTAGCTCCAACAGCTTTGCTGTTTGTCATCCTTACATCTTCATATTCGGGAGGAGGTGCACGGCTACGCCCTAATGAGGTGCCGCTCAGTAAGGTGAAGATGTGTGCCCTACATTCTCCTTGATCTTGAAACCTTCAGTAAACTATAGACTGTTGAACAGGGATTGAGATCTCTTGGTATTCCCCTACATATATTTATCACAAAAACATGTACTGAAGAGGTAAGCAGCTCGCCTTTCACATCTTCATCTATTTAGCTTCTGGTTCTCCGATTGGAGACCTTTCATGGTAGAACCTGTTGCTAAGAACTAAATACCACTTATAAAGACCCGGCGAAGTATACAAGCCTCAGATCGCTGCCGGATGTATGGTCCTAAAGGCTTAATTTTCAGTGGATTGCACAAACGAATCTATTTATTAACCCTGTACGACTTTGATATCATGAAGTTGATGAAGTTGGTGGCACTCGTAAATGAGCTCATACATCTAATCTTTTTTGTGGCATTGTCATTCACTTCAAATGAGATCGATGTTTAAAATCATCCAAATAAGGAGGTCTAATTTAAGACTTTTTGGGCTTTATTTGGAATTTGAGTTAATTTTTACGTACATATCTGATTTTAAACTCTTACTCACTAGATGATAATAATCGCCAACCTGCTAAACCATTCGCTATCCTAAATTAAGTTGAGAAGGTTCAAGAGTTACACCTCCGATATTTCTGGCAAACCGGTGAAGAAGCGTAGTCCCAGTGGTTTAAGTCGCCTCGGCTGCAGGGCTAGACATTTGCACAGTAAGTTGATCAATTAACACGTCTCATTTTCAACGCGTCGGCTTCTTAAAAGAGAATTCCTTCGGTATTCGTCATAGTTAGAGCAAGGTGATTTGTTTAGTTTTAGAAAATTTTCTGTATTTTTTCCTATTTGACAACGGTCATATTGACCGCTAGACCTCGCAATCATCTTCTTCATGGGTCCATAAGTCATAGCACAAAATGACTTAACTGTCTTTATTCGTGCTATTTAGTAGGCGACTAGTTTCCTTCTCAATGGTATAAATATCAGCTCGAAAAACATTGCTGTCATTAGGGAAATAAAGAGACTGGCTGATCTGCAGAGCCAGGAGAATAAAGATCGGCACCTGTTCGCTGCTTCATTTTTGAACACTCAGTGTAGTTGGCATTCGTTTCATTCTTCTGTGATCGGAAAGCGCAGCCAAAACATGAACGTAAAGGCTAGAGATCATGTTAAGCTTTTTCTGAGATGCACTACTCACCGCTCAACATATGTCGAGGCATGCGAGTCTTTGCAATAATTTTCTTATTATTCCCTTAATGTAAAGCTTTTCAACAGACTAGGACCTCAGGCATTACAAAGTTGCAAATTAAAATGTCCGCGCATCTGGAGAAGTGGCATAAAAATATATTCCCATGTAGTTTAGGGGGATTAACCGGGATCCACTATCAGCATAAGCATAACGGTTCTTGGCTAAAATCTTACCTCAACTTTACAAATCATAGAAGTATTCATGTATGTAAATTGGGGTGGTCCTTAAAATCAATCGGTAATACCAAAGTCACAGATACCACACATATAAATTTTGGTTCCCATTGGAGACAATTAAGGCGTCTTCATAGGGTAATCTGAACTTTGCCCCCTGTGCGACACGCCTTAACCAACTTCAAGCGGGACCAAAATTTATACGCAATATCTTCCACTATGGCAGCATCGATTTTGGGTATTAGAGGGAAAAAAAACATTTAAGAACTACCCTAATGGTAGGTAATGTTAGATTTGAACCAAGACCAATTCTGATAGAGGATTTAGATTTAGCGTCTCAAAGGACATAATAATACAAATGGCACTTCTCCGGAACTGATTTTTTTTTTTGTGTGTGGTCAAAGTAGCACTCTCTTACCTCGACTAAAAAAATGAGGCCTCTTTTGATTTTCTTGTGAACAAGAGCAGATCTCTTTTGGAGGGGTTAACTTTCAACCCTTCAGATTGGTGCACTTTAAGTTGTCTTCTAATATTGCTTTCGGTACATACTTGCTCACTTATCATTAGCAGGAATTTGTAAGGGATAAGTAAGCTACAGCATAAATTCCATTTTCCACCAAGATCAATAGTAGCAACCTCTCTGAGGAAAGCCGCTGGTTTTTCTTTTTCTCAAGTATCATGTTCTAGTGGTGGCCTGCTTATTGATTTCATGCGCTCTCTGTTTTGGCTGCTTCAATATCCGGCAAGCCAGGCAGGGTATGATACAAACACATTTAATATTAAGCTTGGTGCGGCACCTTACTTGTGCTTTAAATATTTCTTTAACACATTATCAAGGTGAAGATGAAACGGCAGCGCTCAAATTAACAAAGCAAATTAAGCCAATATCTATGAATATATTTCCATTATCCAGCAACTTAGTAGTAGCCATTTAAGTGGCGCCAAATGCTATAAAAACGCACAAATAAAAGGCGCCAAACGCATCCTTAATGATAATGCAAACACACCATAGCCTCGGCAACATAACCAAAGGCACCTTAATGTCATGACACAACGACGTAGAGACGATCAAACCGTACGGGCTGATTCGCCGAACTGCAGGCAGCTTGTAGTACAAGTGCATGCAAGTGCGCGAGATATTAGCAGCAAATTGTTACGAGTAGTATCTAACTAAATGCCAGTTTTAGTATGGCCCAGTAGCGATAGCTGCGTCGTAAAAAAAACAGCCACGAGCTATGCGAGTACACACCCCAGCATTGGCCAAATGGTCAAACAACTAAACAAAGGTGCTTGCTGTTGCCAGTGCACATCACCAGGAGTTGTACCAGCAGCAAAATAGTAAACGCGAATGTGGCGGTCTGGCTGCCAGCCAGTCTTTGGTCAGACACAAGTGGTAGCACATTAGACCGACCGCATGTGGGGATGTACTATTCGCAGTTGCAGTTGCATCCACATGCATGTCTGGAGTGGATAGCTGCTAAGTCAATTAGCAACATAGGGGGAAGCGCTTGGTAGCGCCACTGCTAACAACAAATTGCACCAATAACGCATGCCAGTGTGCCGACAAATTGAACCGGTATGAGGCACGTATGTATGCGCAGCTGGACAATCAGCGGAACGTTATTTGCATCCGTGCAAATGTATGAAAAAAGCAGACGGCAAAAGCAAGCAAGCAACGTTCGATGTGCTCTGCTTCAACTAACTAAGTGGGCATACATACGATGTAGCGTGCAACACGGAGTGGTATAACTCGTTTTTCTTATTGATGGCCCACTTAAAAAAGTTGAAAATTTAATTACCCATCAGTTGGTTTTTATTTCAACATAATTATTCAAGTAAATGCAGAGATATATGTAAATATCCAGTTTTGAACAAACAAATAAACATTTATAAATGATTGAGCCTATGCTTTCACGTCGTTATCATGGCTTTCGAGTCGAAGTAGCGATCCACGTTTGACATGCATGGGAAAGTAAGTAGTATATTTTATTAAATAGTACCAACTAATTATTGTTTTACAGATTCTTTGAAGGCTAATCTTGAAAACAACTGAACGGATTTGGACAATATTTTCTCTAATACATTCTGCATCGATAGGAGAGAAACCTCTGGTATTTAGAATTTCTATGGGGTTGCCACCTGTTTAAAAAATATAATATGCGTATCGTTCGTTGGATTACAAAAAATGGTGACAAGAAATGGCGAAAACGATTGTCCTCTAGAGAAGCATTCTTTTTTAAATTTTTTTGAGTAGGGTTGCCAACTGTTAAGAAAATTACTATATTCAATCTTAATAAGCGAAGGTGTTAGCTCTTCACCGTCATTGTCAATTAAAAGGACTTAGCCCCTAGATGTGCAATAATGTATTACTTTTTTGAGTAGGGTTGCCACCTGTTAAAAAATTATAAGATTTTCATCGTTCGTTGCAAAACAAAATGAGATACCAAATGAAAGCGCATGGCCTTAGCATAAACAACAACTTTTATTTATTGAGTAGGGTAGCCACCTATTTAAAAAGTACTATTTTACCCCGCGCTAATTTCGAAAATAACTGACAGGAATTGGACGAGTTTCTTTAGTATATTCTGTATCGATAAGAGTATTATCTTTTGTACTTAGAATTTCTATAGGGTTTCCACCTGTCTAAAAAATTATAAGATCCTTTGTTGAGTTAGAGAAAGTGAGATGTCAAATGAAAGGGTTTGTCTTCTAGATGTTCAGTTATGTATTATTTTTAGAGTTGGGTTGCCACCTTTTTAAAAATTAAAATATCTTCAATGTACGTTGGTCTTAAAAAAATTCTGTGCTAAGTGAAAGGACATAATCCCCGGATGTGCAATAAGCTTTCATTTGTTTCAGTAGAGTTGTCACCTATTTCAAAATTACTACCTTACGTGAATTAAGTGAAGTAATTTTTTGTTAATTACATCCAATTTTCACAGTTCATTCAATTTAGAAGTGTGGTCTGAATAGAAAGGTCTGGGCCTTTAGATGTGCAATAAGGTTTTATTTTTTCGAAGAGGGTTGCCAGCTGTGATAAAAATTATAAGATGTGGGCTGTTCGCTGGAATACGAAAAAGTAGGTGTCAAATGAAACGGCTTGGCCTATAGATGTTCAGAAATTTGTTATTATTTTTTGAGTAGGGTTACCATATTTTTAAAAATTAGAAGATCTTCACCGTTGTTGGAGTAAAAAACGGAAGAGCAGGTGAAAGAATATGCCTTATCCACATTCAGCGCGGGGCGAAGCTTCGCACATGCAAGGCCGGCTTGTAATAATACAGTATATTTTGCTTTGCTGCCTTTATGCTTAAGTGCACACTTAAGATACCTACCCCAAAGTGCGCATCTGAGACATTATTTTTAACATTTATAAGGAAACTGCTGCGATAGATGCAATCAACATACCTGCACATTGGCGATACCTGCCATTAAATTGTGTAACTAGTATCAATTATAAAAGAAAGTATTACGCTTACCTGCACTGGCCCTACAATTACCTAATTTTACAAGCTTTTATTTATTTTGCTCATATCGCAGAACAACGAAAATGGCTATCAATTTATGTAGTTATATAGATAATAAGATACCATTCGAAAAAAATTTCGCTTGCATTATTTTCTACGTGATAAGTGCTTCTCCATTATTTGGTTTCATAGGGATTCGGATACCTTCCTCATCGAAGTAGTAAAGAAAATTCGCTTAAGTGCCTTTTTCGGTTAGGTGCACAAGTTTTTCGTGCAAAGAAGGATGTGCAGCTAAGCAAAATATACTGTAATATTTTGGCTACTATTTGTTTTATGGAGGGATCTTAAATTTTACGCCGCCTTCCAACGGAAAATGGTTTTAGTGAGAAGCATTTTCAAGACAAAAATACACTTGGAGAATTGCCATTGCCCGCCAATGAAGCGATGTAGGCACCATCACAGGGACCTCACGGCGGATCTATACGGCTTTTCTGCTTTATAGATAGTACAATGACAATAAGAGATCCTTTCTGTTCTCAAATTATTGCCCTAAACCCAAGAAACCCCTTTGCACATCATTCAAATTTGGCCCGGTGAGGCTGAAATCCGTTGCAGAATAAAACCACTTCGCTAGTATCTGAGCACCGGGACACATTTGACGTCAAACTGTCTTCCAAACAGGTGGCCTTTGGTTATTCGGTACAAATAAAGTAGGAAGCTATGAGGCCTAGATGGGCACAATCTATACGGTGAACATACGGTCGCCAATAGTTTCATAGACGCCGAACTTTGCGCAAAAGTCGGGTTCTACAAAATCATAAAATTCGCTAGGAAGGTTTCGTGGATACTTAATATAGTGCCTACCTTCTTCTTCTTCTTTGCCAAATGTAGCCAAGTCCTTCTCCCCCTGGTCGTTCCAACGCAGAGGAGGCCTTCTTCTTCCTCTGTTACCAGCATCGCGACCCGCGTTTATTTCTTTCAGAGTTGGAGCGTTTCTGTCAATTCGAACGACATGAGCTAGCCAGCGTAGCTGCTGGATAGTGCTTACCTAAGTGGTCGTCTTAGTTGGTATCCCTATGGACGAAAATATCTGTCTATGCGAGGCTTTAACTAGCCAGCTAGTTCTACGTTAGCTAAGCTAACTTAACCTATGCTTTCTGCTACTTTTAAGCGCTATTTAAAGAGTTTTGTTATGCTTTAGCAAATTAGATATGGGTTCAAGGTATGCCCTGTCTGGTTCCTAAAAGAGGAATTTTTAAGCTGCTCTCATAACACCTGCCCTAAGTATAGTGATGCTTCTGCAGTTGCCGTTTTTACGGCCTCTGTATGTGATGTAGCGGATATAAATCAACTACGAAAATCGTCAGGGACTCCAAATTCTTGAACAAGCAGAAATAAATATTGTCCAGTCGTGGTTCCACAATAGGGCTTCCACATAAGGTGTAAGCATGTGTGTATGTACTAGAGGGCTGCATGAATTCATTCAAACTTCTAGCCAAACAGAGTATAGTAGATTTGAATATTTTACTTCACATAGAAAACACTCAGCGTTTGGAATTTTGTAAGTTATGAATATACATTTTGTTTTATATTTTCTACCTTCAAATGGAAGAATGTGAATGAATGAATGGAAAACATTCAAATCATTCAAACTCATTTCGGTAAAAGTTTTTTTCTACAAACAAGATTGTTCGTATGTAATAGGAGCGCAGCAATACATACATACATACATATGTATGTTTGTACATATGTGCATAGAAAAAATATTTTTGGATATTCGTACAAAAAATTGTCATTTATTTAAATTCAATTTATTTTCACCTTGTTTGAATGTTGTAACGTCGACACTCAAATTCAAAAAAATTTGAAGCCAAAATCATTCATTCGTTTTGTATATGAATAATTCAAAAGCCGTTTTGAATGCATTCATGCAGCCCTCTAGTATGTACATACATACAGCATTGTTTAGCAGTAGCAACACAGCAACATCTTTAAACTGTCTACCTAAACATGTAAGTGCAAGAATAAATGGAAAAGTACGTTGACTCCGAGCGGAAAATTATTACTTTGACATGAAGCTTCGTCATGAAAATAAGTTCAACTGTGGTGAAGATACTAAAGAAAAGTTAATAAGGGTGGGTCTTAATTATTAAAACAGAAGCCAAATCAACAACTTTTAGAATTTTTTCTGGTCTGTATGTCTGTATGTCACTCGAAAACTAATTCATGGAACCGAATGCAATTTCCACCGATGTATTGCTTAGGTCCAATTTAAAATATAGAAGAAGAAAAATTTACAGAGTTGCCACCTGTTTGAAATTTGAAGTTTAGATAAACTGATAAGACAAATTAAATATTGCAATAAGGCTGTCAAAGGAAAGAGGTTTAAGAAAGCTTACAGCCCAAACCATTTTTGTGGAAGGTTGCTACCTGTTTGAAAATTTTAATATCATTTAATTTAAGGGTCAAATTAAATATTTCAATATGGGCATCAAATTAAGAGGTTGAAGGGTTGCCACCTATTTGGAAAACTTAATTCAGTTAAATTGATAAGATAAAGTTAATATTGAATTAGTACCAGGGACCGTAACAGTTACAACTTTTATTAAAAAATCGCCCTTTAACCATCATTTTTTTACTCTTATTTAACTACTCCCTAAATAACAATTTTTTTTTTTAATTTTTATTTGATAAATCCAAAATAAACAATTATTTTTGATTTTTATCAAAATAATCTGCATAATAACAGTTATTTTTGGTTTTTAAATTATATATTTTACAATCAGGCACTGACTTTTATTTTTAAAATCATATTTATAAAAGTCATTTGTATAAGTCTTAGTAAACTTTAGTTCTCCAACACATTCTTAACTGCGAAATATTATAATGACTTCATACATACGACTTGAAAAATAAAAGTCGGTGACTGTCGGTCGGTTTTATAGATGACTTTTATAAATAAAAGTCTTCAATAACTGTTTTCTAAGACATATAATATAAAAATCCAAAATAACTGTAATTT
>NW_016158022.1:0-65511 GCF_001687245.7 Rhagoletis zephyria
TTTAACAGTTCACAATGGAATGTTTTATATAGAAAAAATTGCCATTATTGAAAATTTTTAAATTTTTATCCGTACTATACACCATACAAAAAATTTGATATTTTTTTATGAAAAAGCATCACCGTTTCAAACGACTCTTAACCTGCAACAGTTAAACTTTTTTTTAAGTTTTATTTTTTATTTATTTAATTTTGAATTTTTCTTAAGTTATACTATTATTTTTGAAAACTCATACCAGCCTATTATAAAAATTAAACCGCTTATATAATTATAATTTTAACCCGTACACGCTCAAAAAAATTCGATGTTTTTGATAATTTAAAGCATCACTATTTCAAAGCACTTTTAATCCGCTGAGAGTTAAATTTTTATTAACTTTCCATTTTCATTTCATTTAAAAAAATGTTTCTTAAATATAGAAATTAACTCGTCCACACTTCAAAAATGTCTTATAATTATTTTTTAATTTTCTTTTTTAAAGAATTTAACAACTAACCAATCAGAAAAAATGCAAAAATATTATATTTAAATACGAATTCATCCATCTTGTTAAAAAAACTACTCAAACGTTTAATTTTTCTAACATCTTTGACCATTTACGGCAGAAAATCCGATGTATTTTTGTAATTAAAAGCATCGCCGTTACAAACCCTGACAGTTAAATTTTTATACATTTTTAATTCAATTTTTTATTATAAAAATTAACAGGTTCACACTTCAAACATTTCTAATACATATTTTCTTACAAAATATCTTGTGACTCAAACGGTTAATAAAATAAAAATTTTTTTATTATTACCATTTTTAACCCGCTTACAATTTAATTTTTTATAATTTTTTTTATTGTGTTTTTCTTAAATTTTTGTGAATTATAAAAGTTAACCGGTTCACACTTCAAAAATGTGTTATACTTTTTTTTATAAAAAAAAAATCGTGTGATTCAAAGAGTTAATTTTTTAAAGAATTTAACAGCCAAAACCATTGAGAAAATAGCGTACAAATATTGAATTTAAATAGATATTCATCCAGCACAAATTAAAAAAATAAGAATCTCTATTTTAATATTATTACTGAGCGTTGTATCACGATCNACATATTTTCTTACAAAATATCTTGTGACTCAAACGGTTAATAAAATAAACATTTTTTTATTATTACCATTTTTAACCAGCTTACAATTTAATTTTTTATAATTTTTTTTATTGTGTTTTTCTTAAATTTTTGTTAATTATAAAAGTTAACCGGTTCACACTTCAAAAATGTGTTATACTTTTTTTATAAAAAAAAATCGTGTGATTCAAAGAGTAAATTTTTTAAAAAATTTAACAGCCAAACCCAATGAGAAAAAAGCGTACAAATATTGCATTTAAATAGATATTCATCCAGCACAAATTAAAAAAATAAGAATCTCTATTTTAATATTATTACTGAGCTTTGTACCACGATTATGTTTATTACGAAAAATGGAAAGAGCAACTAAGTCTAAGCGGTAGAAGTTATAGCAGCTATTTCGGAGATCACCACATCTCCTCATCAGACTTCACACTCTAGACTTCAGCAGGGCTCGAACCCGCATCATCGATGTGCAAAGTCAGAAGCGCTAACCACTGAGCTATGCACACAATAAAATTGACAAAACATTTCAACTAATTAACGTTTACATAGATACACTTGCACATGGTGCTCGTCATTTGCCACCACTAGGTAACTTACTCGCAACCCTCAGAGAGTGTTTATGTTAAATGTTNCTTCAGCAGGGCTCGAACCCGCATCATCGATGTGCAAAGTCAGAAGCGCTAACCACTGAGCTATACACACAATAAAATTGACAAAACATTTCAACTCATTAACGTTTACATAGATACACTTGCACATGGTGCTCGTCATTTGCCACCACTAGGTAACTTACTCGCAACCCTCAAAGAGTGTTTATGTTAAATGTTTGCAAGTATCTTATATGCCATAATTGCACTCTAGTCTAGAAATGCATCTGAAAAGTCCTGGAAGANCCTGTTGTTGTTGTATCGTTGTCGTCAAGGAAGCGTGCAGCCTCGATGGGTCTGTCCATAAGGCCAGAGGCGTTAGCAGGGTGGAGTTCAATGGGCATGCGAAGATATGCTGCGAGTCATGGGGCGTCTCTCCTAATGCCGGGAATTCATTTGGCACATCTGCATTTATTCTGCTCAGGTATGAGTTCAACCTGCTGCAGTAGCCAGATCGAAGTTGGGCTATGAGGTCCGAGTCTCCCGAGGCAGACTAAGCTCCGTCTCGTCCACATCTGGTGGTTGCGTCCCCAGAACGGCATTCATAGGTCGAGAGTCTATATAACTGTCGGTAGGCTGTTTGGTCCAGAGGTAGTTTTATGAACCCGCTTACTTCGTCCGTCAGTTCATATAGATGCCTTCTGACGTGCCGTCGCTAGGGTTCTTCCGCAAGCAGATGTTTGTTCGGATGCCTAAGAGGGTGACACCCTACTAGGAATTGCTTGCAGAGCATTGTGTTATGCTCCTTAATCGGGAGCATAGAGGCCTCGTCGCGCAGGTGATGTTGCGGCAACATCAGAAGGCATCCTGTCGATGTCTGAGTGCCGTGTTTTGGCAGGTGTGCAGTTTCATCCACTGCGTCCTACTAGTCCCCGATAACCACACAGGCGTTGCATAGTTCAGAGCCGGGCGGCCAATTGCCTTATACGTTGCCAACAACGTTTCTTTGTCTTTACCCTAGTGCTGACGGCTAGCGACTTGAGGACTTTTTTGCGGCTTTGTACTTTATTGACAATTGCGGTTGTATGCGCCGAGAAGCAGAGCAGACTTTCGAAGGTTACTCTGAGGATCTTCGGATTATTCAACGTCGGAATTGGTTCGTCGTCGACGAGAATACCCAGTTGCAGTCTGACCTCCTTCGCCGAAGTGGTGAAAAGCGTTGCTGAGGATTTTGTAGGGGAGAAGGTTAGCCTCCGTGCAGTGACGAAGCGAGAAAGCTCGGCGAAATAACCATTATCGAGCAATCGTCAACATAAGAGACAATCGAGACTACCTCTGGTGGTTGAGGGAGCTTAGAAATGTAAAAAAAATGTTGAACTCGATGTTTTATTTTCCAAGGTTTTCTCGATTTGTCTCTAAATATCACTGACGACCACTCGGTAATTCGCAGCCCACCGTTTGTCTTCTAGTAGCGTTTCTTGAATAGTTCTCTTACATGGTGGGTTTCGGTTAAGGCCACGAATTATTTGGGAGTTTATGGTGTCAAGTGCTGTGCACTTTACGGAACCCATGCTGATGCTTCGCTGGGGTCCAGTGATTTGTGTAGTGCGGGAGTAGAAGGGCCTCTAGTGTCTTCGCAACCGGGGAAAGGTGCGCTATCAAGCGAGAAAACTCTCCTTTGTTGGACGGTTTCCCCGGTTAAAGCAGTGGAACCACTCTCCCCGTTTTCCAGATATCTAGTACGATGAGAGTGGCCATAGATAGGTTGAGGACCTTGGTTAGATAGTCCACTCCCCCAGGACCCAAATTTTTGAGCATCGGCATGCAAATTCCGTCGGGTCCAATGGCTTTGGAAACTTTCGCCTTCCCGATGGCTATCCTTGCCCCGTCGCTGGAGAAAAAAGAGGCGCACTTAGTGTTGACAGTTTGTGCAGCCTTCTGGTCGCTCTACGTTTGGGTCCGGGTCCGATGAAGCGTGGTCGCCAAAAGATATTTCAACTCTGTCGTCACGCTTCGTCGGATTGGACAATCACCTCACGGTTGACCAAAGCTTGCTTACACCAGAGGCGAAGTTACAGGTCTTCGGATGGTCTTCCCATTTCTTCCGCTTATGTATGTTCACTAGTTTCCGAATATCCGAGTTGAGATCCCTGATACGGGGATTTACGGGATCGGCCTGACGAAGGGATTACCCTTTTTGTAATTAAATTTGTCGTTATAGTTTTGAATTTGGAAGAAATTGGTTTTAAATTTTGTTCACTCTACAAAGACTCAAAATTGTTCACTCTATAGAGTACTCAATGGAAAAATTTTCATGTGCACTGTTTCGAGGTGTTCGTAGCATCGGGTGTTCACTCCAGACAGATAACACTGTACGTATATGCCATAATTGCACTCTAGTCTAGAAATGCATCTGAAAAGTCCTGGAAGGAAAAACAACAATTTCAACAATATCTACTAACTACCTGATGAAGATGACCGTGGGGCTGAGATGTTGACGGTCTGGATGATTCTAACATGCTTCTCGCTGTCTGCTCAGTCTGTCCAGCCTGTCTGCGTGTCCGCATACCCACACAGTTGTTGAAGTCGAGTCGCTGCATTAGCCCATTCACCTGGGGCCAGCTACGTACATAGTCGATGTATGTGTGAAGAGGCGACAGTTGTTGCCAGCTAATCCCAGTCCCCATAAATAGTCAACATTTTCTAAGATAAATTTCAGTTAGCTTCTAAGTAGTTTGGGGCTGGAAATTGTTCCACAACTGACTTAAGTAGTACGTCTCCATGCACGACTTCATAGAAAGCCTCTGAGCTCCAAGCGTTCCGTTAGTTATTAGTCGCTGTGCGTAATATGTTTGTTTAACGCCGAATGATGTTTATCCACCTACATACAAAACATACACCTAAGCCCATCTACTAGTATCTTTATAAGTACATAAGTCTGTCGTTTTATTTTCCATTGCATACGCATATGCGCGGTTTAGTAGACAGCTGCGTATGAACTCATTCATCACTCACTATTCTCATTCATTGCCTCGTTTTTGGACCCTCGTCGCTTTTGGCTTGTGACGACTTAATGTTCTTTTATTTGTTTGTAGACACAAGCGTAGAAAAAATAATNTAGACAGCTGCGTATGAACTCATTCATCACTCACTATTCTCATTCATTGCATCCGTTTTGGACCCTCGTCGCTTTTGGCTTGTGATGACTTAATGTTCTTTTATTTGTTTGTAGACACAAGCGTAGAAAAAATAACNGTTTATCCACCTACATACAAAACATACACCTAAGCCCATCTACTAGTATCCTGATAAGTACATAAGTCTAGTCGTTTTATTTTCCATTGCATACGCATATGCGCGGTTTAGTAGACAGCTGCGTATGAACTCATTCATCACTCACTATTCTCATTCATTGCCTCGTTTTTGGACCCTCGTCGCTTTTGGCTTGTGACGACTTAATGTTCTTTTATTTGTTTGTAGACACAAGCGTAGAAAAAATAATATTTACATAAGCGACGTGGTATGATTATATTTTGTAAGTATATAAACCACTTGCATGGCGTGGTTGTGAAGATTGGATTTAGGGCATTTGAAAGGGTTGCCAGAGTTGCTAAACAATTAAATTTGTGACAACCAGATCACTGCAACTTCACCCAAAAGCTTCATTCTTTTTCCTGCACAATGCTGGGAAACCTCGAAGAAATGCTCTCCTTCTTCTGCCGNTTGCCTCGTTTTTGGACCCTCGTCGCTTTTGGCTTGTGACGACTTAATGTTCTTTTATTTGTTTGTAGACACAAGCGTAGAAAAAATAATATTTACATAAGCGACGTGGTATGATTATATTTTGTAAGTATATAAACCACTTGCATGGCGTGGTTGTGAAGATTGGATTTAGGGCATTTGAAAGGGTTGCCAGAGTTGCTAAACTATTAAATTTGTGACAACCAGATTACTGCAACTTTAACCAACAGCTTCATTTTTTTCCTGCACAATGCTGGGAAACCTCGAAGAAATGCTCTCCTTCTTCTGCCATTTCCGATGAGTTTTGTGACCCGGTCGAATTCTAAAAGGGCCCTGCAGCGTGACCAACTGAACCAGATCGCCTTTTGAAAACAGCAGAAAGTTGTTTAGATAAATAATTGATGGCCAGTCCATGTAGTTACAAAATTCGTTTTGAGCGCGAGAGTGCAGATCCTTCCACCACCGCATAGACGTAATCACCAAATTTTCGGAAATTCGGCTCAAAATGAAAATCAGCGGCGTAAGAACCTCTTTGGCCCTCCCGAACCCTGATCGAGGTAATGTTATGCCTGTAAGCGATGGTCGTAAAGTTTAANTCTAAAAGGGCCCTGCAGCGTGACCAACTGAACCAGATCGCCTTTTGAAAACAGCAGAAAGTTGTTTAGATAAATAATTGATGGCCAGTCCATGTAGTTACAAAATTCGTTTTGAGCGCGAGAGTGCAGATCCTTCCACCACCGCATAGACGTAATCACCAAATTTTCGGAAATTCAGCTCAAAATGAAAATCAGCGGCGTAAGAACCTCTTTGGCCCTCCCGAACCCTGATCGAGGTAATGTTATGCCTGTAAGGGATGGTCGTAAAGTTTACNCAAAATGAAAATCAGCGGCGTAAGAACCTCTTTGGCCCTCCCGAACCCTGATCGAGGTAATGTTATGCCTGTAAGCGATGGTCGTAAAGTTTAACTCTACTTTGTCCTCTCCGAAACTTCGTTTCGTTGCCAATGGTCGAAGTTAGTCTGCGTAAACAATCTTTTTCAGAAAAGGCCTGGTTCTTAAGACATTACTCTGAAACCACTCATACCACTCGTTCGTTGTTTTAACCTCGCAGACTGTACCATAATCATCACTAGGCTGTGGCTTAAGTTAGAGCGAACTTTATTCACGCGAATTTGCTCGAAATCGCTTTGAATGTATCTGCGTATATTGGTTACGTGGCTTACGGAAACCATAATATACCAAATGTAGGAATTTCGACTGCCTTGAACTACTCGCGATTTCAATGTTCCTCACAGACCCTTACGATTTAAACCACCCTTTCATCTTAAAGCAGTTAAGGCAAACTTCTATTCTTTAGCGCGTATATTAAAAGCGCTCTCGGAATTTAACAACATCTCTAAGGTCGAGGCCACGCAATGAGCAACAAAACGGCGAACGGCTGAGCGGCGCCATACAGAAATGCTGCTCAGCCGCTCAAAAAGACCGCTAAGTGCGTGNGCTGAGCGGCGCCATACAGAAATGCTGCTCAGCCGCTCAAAAAGACCGCTGAGACACTTCAATAGTATTTCATATGTTTTAATTTTAAGCCGCTCGCAGCTCACTGCGTGGCCTCGGCCTAAAGCTCTAACCAGAATTGCAGCGGTCGACGGTTAACCGGTGTGAAAATTAAAACTCATAAAGGCATATGGAATGGCTCATAATTGCGGCGGCAGCGTTTTTATCGCCGGCGTTTTTCGGTTGATTTAATTTTATTTATATTTTTACCGTCCAGCGGGGACGGCACGATGTTGTTTGCCAATGTTTTGATCCATTTTTATTGCCAGAAAATCTACATACACGCACATGCCGAAAAAAATTTTAATTTTAAAGATACATAATGTTCAAGTCAAAATAACAACTGACGGAAGCCGTCGTGTGCGGCGATAGTGTTTACTCCGACGGATTTCACTGCGACAACTGTTCCGCTGTAATTCTGGGTAGAGCTTAAGAAGGTTGATATTGAATTTTCATCAGCAAGCTCTTTATTAAAGTCCACGCTTGAATCGCTTTACTCTTATATTAACATGATTCACGTATAATACTTATTTTTGCAATCTGCGTAATGTATGAATTACCGAAACCGCAGCCTTAGTCGGTAGTTGGTGTCGGTAGTTAGTGTTGAGCTCTAGATCACTTGCATCTGCATATTCGTTGCCACGTTGATAATGTTCGAGACGTTTTAATGGACTTTGGCGATAGCTTTCGTATTTTTTTTTGGCTTTTTGGAATTCTTCATGTTTCATACCTCGGAAGTTTTTCGAGATTTTTTGGGTACTTTTAGATTATGCGGTACTTTTCAGGTATTTTTCGGGATTCTTCGGATTTTTAACACATTTTTCGGTATTTTCGAATCCTTTTCAGAACTTGTTGACATGTTGGGGATTCTTCCAGATCTCTTTTAGGTTGACATTTTCGGGATTTTTCAGCATTTTTTTTGATATGATCCTGGTATTTTTAGAATATTTTTCGAAAATTTTCGAGATTTCTCTTGTTTTACCCTTCGGGATTTCTTGCAAATTTACGGGGTGTCTTTCCGGGACGTTTTTGAAACTTTTGGATTTTTTTTTGCGGATTTCCTCGAAATTTTTCGGAAACTTTAGAGCATTTTCTTTTCTGGACTTTTTGGGCTTTTCGGAACGTTTCGGGGTTTCTAGCTTGCCAAAGCTTTCTCTTATAAATATTTGGTTGTAATAATTGGTATTGGCGAAAAATTTGTTCGTGGACATTCGGTATTCTTCGGGATTTCAGATAGACTTTTTGGGATTTTTGAAGCTTTTTCGTCACGTTTCGGGAAATGGTTGAGTCCCTGTAGGGACTTGTCGGTACTTTCGGGACTCTTAGAGATATCTTTTTTCGAGAATGTTCGTTTTGTACTCTCCATGATTTTTCAGCTACTTTAACAAGATTCTCGGTATGGTTCTGGTTTCGAGCATTTTAGGAATTGCCCGTAAAGTACTTTAGGAGTGTTTTTTTTTGTGACTTTTTGGAATTTTTTCCGTTCTTTTCTTTGTTTTTTTTGGACTTTTCAGTAATTTTTAAGAGATTTTTCGGGCATTTTCTGAATATTTATAGATTTTTAGCGTTTTATTTGCAGAGTTTTCGGACGTTTTTGGCATCAGTGGGGTTTTACTCTTTGAGATCTTCTAGAAACTTTTAGATCTTCTGAATTCTTCGGGGCTTTACGCAATGTTTCGTGTTTTCCTGGCTTCTCAGAGATTATTCAAATCCATTAGAGATCTTTGTTATCAAAACAAAATATTTGGCTTTTTATTGTAAATTTACTATGGCTATGACCTCTATTATTTGTGAACTTTTAAGGGCTTTGCTTGATGGGTTTTTATTTTTTCTATCGTTTATAATCAAGGCAATTGACTTTTTCGAACCGACTTGCGATTTTATGAATTCTTTTTGATTGAAAATATATATATATATATAAATAAAAACGATTGAATTTCAATTTTATGGGTTAAATTATAATTTATTTGAAAAAATCTCAACCTGTACTGCACCTGCCATAAATGTATTTCTGTCGGCTTGGCAACCCAGCCTTATTGTTGATATTTTTATCTAAATGAGATTGCGGCCATAAGCAAACATGTGTAAGTAGGTATTAAGCGTGTGCATATGTTTACGCAGCATTAAAATATTTAAATTAATACGCATGTATATATGTACATTAGGGTGGTCCTTAAATGTAGGATGCAAATTTTTACATCAGATTTCCTCAGCCGCAGCCCCTACGTCAACGCTACTATAGTCGAAGGTATCATATATAAATTTTGGCCCCGATTGAAGTCGGTTAAGGTGTGTCGCACAAGGGTCAAATTCAGATTACCCTAGGAAGGGATATCCTCGACTTTAATAGATAGTATTTATGTAGTGTATGTTGTATTTATTGTATTATTGTAGTAATTTTTTTAGTCCATAGATATACCTTTGCGGCACGCTTTAACCGACTCCAATTAGGACCAAAATTTATAAGGGACATCCTCGACTTTAGTTATATAGATTTTGGGTATTAAATGAAAAAAATAAAAATATTTTTAAATGATTGAGTCTATATAGAGGAATCTGTACTTTGCCTCCCTGTGCGACACGCCTTAGCCGTTACATGAACATTTATAGTAACTGGGACCCTGGATTGAGGGGGTGAGACTGAAAAGATGCATTCATTTTATTTTTATGGACTTAGGGTGGTGTACATATTTGAAAACACGAAAATGCGAACATCCTTTTCCAGTGTTTTTCTATTTTTGTGTAATTTTTTGGTGCGTCTGTGTACCCACTTTAATATGCATAAGTAAATATGCTTATCACACATACATACATTTGTATGTAACTACAATGATTTTATCGCGCAAAAACAGCGCACACCTGCACAGCTTCAGTTCATCATCATCCTTTGCATATTAAATTGTTGCTCAAATTTACTTACCGTATGCTAATTTTTTCGTTGACATCTTCATTGTTACATATTCTTCGTGCACGGCAGCTTACGAATTCGCATGTAGTTTTTGACTTTTTTCACATTACCGCACCCAATTAGATTCATATGCGTGCGTGGGTGTGCGTGTGTGCTTAAAATTTTTATGTAAATTTTTATGCTAAACACGTTTTAATAATTTATAATTCCTTATACATTTTGTGTCATTTACGTTTTTATCTCCACTTGCGACGTCCTGCCAACAAAAACATAAAACAACAACAACAACAACACTATCGCTATATACAGTTGACTGTAAGTTGGTGACACCCTGTCGCAACTCTATCGTACGCCAACTATTCGCAAATGCCCTGCCTCTGTTCATTCTTGACGTGCGTATGCTCATTCGCTGTGGTGACTTTTCCTGGCTGTGTGCCGCATGGTGCTCGGTAACTTGCGGCCAAGGCTTGCAAATGCGTGGCGTTGAATGCAAATCATCCACCGGCAGTGCCGCCCACTTGGGAGACCCGCATCCGTGCAGCCATACGCGACGGGCAACTCTTATGATGGCGGTGGTACAGTTATACTCGGCAGCAGCGGGCCACTCGCAGCGGTGAGTACTTAGCTAGGAGAATTGAATTAAAAAAAAAATAGAAAAAATTATACAGTAAGTTTATTTAAAAATAATAAGTACTAAAAAATTAAAAATTAAAAATTTGCATACATTTAACTTACCTACATTTAGTCTGCGCCATACCTTACCTTCCCTTCTCTAGCAGTTCGATGATGGTGATCTCGACGTGGAGGAGGATGAGGACAATGATGATTCTGCGGATGTTGACGATGTCGACGACGAAGGCGTTGACGAAGCTGGCGATGCCGGCAATGATAATGCCGGTTTAGTGTTATACATACAACGATGATTCCGCACCGCAGTACGCACATCGCTCGATCAGTCATTTGCATCATGATGAGCTGCAACAGCCGCGTGCCGAACGCCTTACTAGCGGTGGTGTTGGATATGGTTATCGCAGTAAATCGGATCCAGAAGCGCAGGTGCCTGCTGGCGTTCCAAGGTGAGTGAAAGGCAGTTAATAGAAAATGGTTAACATTTATTTGGATTTAAAAGAGCCAAGAAAACGCGGGGACAGTAGAGGTTTTTGCTCACCCTTGCGCCTTAAAAACGATCTCGTGTCTCCAATTAGTTCGCAGACCAGTTTGTTAAAGAGGATTAGGTTAGGTTAGGTTAGTTGGTAGCCCCGTGTAACCAAAGCTCACTTAGACAATTTGAGATTGTCCTTTGTTGTCAATTCTGAACGGCACTGTATACTTTATCGATAAAACGCCCCGAGCTCATTATGTATTTACGAATTCGGCTAATCTCAATGCTCCAGGGCTCCTCGGGGCTATTTATTTAAGATGTGAGAGTCCAAGTTATTCAATCTTAGCCACGCAAAAGCTGAGCACCTAAGAAGTTAGTGTTGAGGCGATTCCACGTCGTCATCTTCCAGGCATCTGCGACATACGGGGTCCGGTAGTATGTTCAGCCTTACTGCGTGAATACCGATTGGACAGTGGCCCGTTAAAACTCCCACCAGAAATGAGAGCAGTGGCTTTGTGAGTGTGAGGAGTGCCCTCGACCGCCCTCGGTCCACCCTCGGCCAGAATGACCTTGTGATCGCGAATTCGGTATTTTTCGTCCAGCGCTTGCTGAGTTGAAATAAGGCCCATCTATCCAAGAGTGTACCACAAGCGGTCAATGGCACCCCCAGTCGCCACTTATCCGGCGATAGTGTTTCAAGTGTCGCTGTGACCCGGAACCCAATAAGCCTAATACAGAAGTATTCCAACGCCACCGAAAGAGAGAGCAGACGTTCCTTAACCAAGTTATAGCGAACTTCCAACGAACCCAACACCATGATTGCCGCTTGGCTATCAGAATATACGCCCACTTCCCTGACTGTTATAGCACTCCACTCCCGCCTGGAAGACACTGCGGCAGCCTGTACTTAGTGCTGATGGTCAGCTCTTGACAGAAGACCCCAACACCATCCCTGCCATCCAGATTCGATCCATCCGTGAAGAAGTTCACGGTCAATCCATCGGTTTCCCTGAGTCTAATAGCCGTTCGCGCCGCGACAATTCTGCCTGCAACGTCTACAGGCACTACGTTCAGCATTACGTTCCGTGCTAATGTGGTGGCGGTCCGCAGTGGCCCGTTGTACGCGCTCCAACTGCTATTGTTGCCTTTTCCAGTGAGCTACACCACCGCAAAACATAATTGACTTGACTATGACTATAATTACACCGTGCGACAGTCAATTTTACACATGAAAAAAACAATATATTCACAAAACTGGGGGCCAAATATAGTAAAGTTGCGTTTTTAGTTTTTCTCTCTGACGTCCAGATTTTTTTAATAGGACTTTGAAATTTCTAGAGTACGATTGAATAAAAAAATTATTCAAAAGATTCGATGCATTGTAAAATAACAATATGGGTATCAATTAAAAGGAAAAATTATGTAGAATAGAAAAAAAAAATAATAATTTTTGGGTGCACCAGGACGAATAAGTATTGAAGCGTCCTTTTAAAACTTTATCCTTGATTATCCTAGGAAATTTCAAATATTTATTTTTGAAAAAAATATATGTCAAGGACTAATATGTTAACTACCACATCTTCGAATTTCGTACTTCTAGCTTTTTTAAATAAAAATGTACACTTTTCTTTATAAGATATTGGTAGTTGAAATATACATAAATGAAGATACTGGAATCGGTTTTTTTGGAACCATGTATGCGCTCTAAAAGAACAAACTGACCATGTGATGTACGGTTTAAATACTTTAATTTTTTTGTATACAACGGCGTAGCCAGCCTTTCACCTAGGGGGCAGGAGATCATATAGAGGAAAAAAATGTTCTTATTTCAATTTTTTTTCTTTGTGTATATAAATAGAATTGTTTGGGACTAAGGGTCAAAACATAGTGGAGCCGCGAGCAAAGCAAAGAGCTAGCATCGAGCAAAGCTTCAATTACAAATGTGTATGTACGCTTTGCTCTTCACTATGCGCTTTCCCATTGAAACATATGCGTTTGAAATCGACGCTTTGCCCGATGTTCTTTGCTCGCCGCTCCACTATGTTCTTCGCCTAAGAAAGTATAAGTTTTCTGGTATCCTTTACAATGATATCAATTGTTTTTTAAATAGGTTTGTAATTTTTTTTTTTTTAATATTTTTTTATAAAAAAGGGTATGTTTTGCTCTTAAGTGTTGTTTCTCAAATTTTTACATACGAAGTATTCAAATATGCATACCTAGAAGAAAGGGTATTAAATCGCCTTTACAACGATACCAACTTTTTAAAAATCAGTTCAAAATCGCTATCAGGTTTTTAATTTTTCGAAGACCCAACCTTTGCCCGCTTACATCACCTGTAAGATGATGACTGTGGCTGTGATTATTGCAATGACTATGACTACAACTACGAAAATGACTATATTTGTGATTATGATTATCACTAAGACTATAAACATGACTGTGACTGATTAAATATGATCATGCCGATGACTACGATTATGACTATGACAATGACTTTTACTTTGACTATGACAGTAATCGAGCGAGATGGTTGGTTCTAGTCCCACGGCCAGCACGATTGTTTTTTGAATTATTTTATTATTATGATTTATTTTTTTATGTAATTATAGTTGTTGTGGTCTGTTTTAATAAAATTAAACTCCAAAAAAATTTATCAACTGTAAAATAACATAAAAAAAAGTTTAAACTAAAATTAAAAATATTATACAAACAATTTTTAAAGGAGGATTTAAAAGGAGCCGTTATATCAAGTGGGTTTTAAAATTTATATGCCCTTCAAACACAAATTATTTTCTAAAAAATGCGTTTGAATGGCAGATAAATTTTAAAACGTACTCGAGAAAACTGCACTAAAATCTCAAAATTAAAAGAAAATGAAATTTGAAAAAATAAAAATAAATATTAAATTAAAAAAAGAAGAATATTCCGCTGCCCGAGGACTCGAAAATCGGCTTTGATCACTCGTTGCTTGCGGCTGTTGGAGTAGCGTGATCATCAAAATGATATACATCCCATTGTGAACGCGCTTAAGTGCTTTCTGCGAAAAGAGCTTTTCACCATGAAAGTTGGCAAAGCGTATTTTTTGTAAGATTTTCGTGCCAGAATAAAGAGATTCTTTTAAGAACGCCGAATCTGGTTTGTCTCCCAACCAGTAGCTCGTTTCTGTAACAATTCTCTACCAAAGCGAATTGAGATATAAATTCGCCGCCCTGTTCTCTACTGCTAATGAGTAGTAGAGAATGACGTATATTCGCTACCAGTAGAGAAACAATCGGTAGAGAAGAATTACAGAAACAGGCTACTGATTTGACAAGGGATGACAGAAAATTGTTCCACACTCTAAAAAAAAAAAAAAAAAAACAAGTAAGAAAGTCTAAGTTCGGGCGGAGCCGAACATTAAATACCCGGCGCAAGTATTAAATATATGTTTTTTCACCCATCCGAAACCTTCCGCTAGATGGTAAGCCGAGGTGTATCAATTTTGAGTAAATTAGCGTCCTTCAATTTCGAAATATTGNCAAGGCCAACAACTGTGCCAAGTTTGAAAGAAATTGGTGCAGCGGTTACCAATGTATACACATGTAAACATAAGTGGGCGTGGCTTCGCCCATTTTCCAAAAATTTATAATATTCTTATTTTCCGTCTAAAAATTATTGTAAATATCAATTTTGAGTGAATTATCTTCAGTAGTTACTAAAATATCGCAGTTTTCGTATTTCTGGAAATTACCGTTATATGGGAAGTGGGCGTGGTTAAAGTCCGATTTCGCCCATTTTCAATACCAACCTACCTTGGATTAAGGGAAACCTACATACCAAATTTCGTTGAGATATCTCAATTTTTGCTCGAGTTATCGTGTACACGGACGGACGGACAGACGGACAGACGGACAGACGGACGGACAGACAGACATGGCTTAATCGATTTCTTTTTTCATCCTGATCATTTATGTATACATTTGTCTATATCTATCTCCATTCGTTTTGGCTGTTACAAACAACCGTTATGTGAACAAAATTAATATACCCTTGTGCACAAGTGCGCTCGGGTATAAAAATGTGTAAATTTCCTAGCTCAAAGATAGGTTACTGATTTCCTACCTTATTATCCGGGAAATTACATGCTCGATTATTCAACGAATAGTTTGTGTTTTTAGAGTGTAATATAGCTGCTGTGGTGTGCGTAAATTTACTATGAAAGTGTGTAAAAGCTAACAAATACACATCTGCTGTTTGATTTCACCCGTAGAATTGTGTAAAGTCGTTAATCATTTTTACACAGATATTCATGGTGTAAATTTACCAAAAAATTTAAAAAATAAACAAAACTATACTCGATTTATATTTTATTTAGATTTAGATTTTATTTATGACATCTTTCAAACTCTCTTGCAACTTGGGGTGTCAAATGAAAGCTTCTGGCTCTTTCTGATTGACTGAAGTAGAAAGCTTTCCGATACAATTCTGTGCGATGAACTTTTTTTCAAACGAGTTAAATGGTTTAAATTTTCCAAAAACAACTGCATGCGATTTAACTTGTTTACAAAGAAGTTTTGTGCATTTAACTGGTTCAAGCCCATTTAAGATGTTTAACTCGCTAATTTGAACTTAGTATAAGGCTATATTTGTGGTTATCATTAATGATTATTTTCAACAATTGTTATTGATCTCGAGGCCGTTTTTTTAATGAAATTTTATTGTGGAAAAGCAACAATAATTTGAAAAAATGGTAGAAGTGATAGCTATTTCGGAAATCACCACATTTCCTCATCAGACTTCTTCCAGCAGGATTCGAACCGACAATCCCATTGACTCAGCCAGTTGCCTACGCACTGTGCTAAGTTCGCCTTGTTAATTCTTGTTGCTTATTTCCACAATTTCACATGTTCAGGCAACTACAAAAAATTGTTCAATATAATTGTTATAAGGCCATAAAATAACAAAAAACATTTATGATTATTATCATTAATGATTATTATCATTTCTCGAATATGAATATGGCTTTGGCTGCGATAATCTAAGTATTATACTAAGAGTATAGTAATTAATATGGCTGTGTGTGGTGTAGCCTTTATTATGATTATCATTATGACTGTGATTGCGACTATCAATACAACCATCATTTTGCCCAGGACTGTGATTATGACAATGCCTATCATTATGACTGTCATTATGACTATGACTATGATTTTGACTATAAATTTGACTATCGTTGCGACTAAGATTTTGACTGTGTCTGTGATTTACCATGACTACGACTATCGACGCGAAGGCTGTAATTTATTTTGAATATCTTTTGATTCTGAATTTAATTGTAGCTCTATGTCTGGCTTTCACTTTACAATGATTTTGATTTGACTTAAACTTCCACTTAAGCACGAAAACAGAGTCACGTATTTATAGGAAAATGTAGACTTAAATTGTACTTGCATTGCAGATGGAAGCGTTAATTCGGATTAACAGCGCGAGGCCACGAGTTGACGTCCCATGGCCAGAACAATATTTTTTTTTTTAATTTTCTAAACAACTTTATTTCACTAAATGTTATTATAGTTCTTTTGGTGGTTTTTAATAAAATCAAACTCAAGAAGAAAAATAAATAAATTTGAAATAAGTAGGTGAAATAACATAAACAAAGTTAAATACAATTATATTAAATTATAATTAAAAAATTAAAAATTACTTTTAAGAATTACTCGGAGTCAGGATCGCAACTGGTTCCTACTGAGTTGTAATACACAGTTTTGACCCTTCGGCTTCATTCAGAAATAGTCACAATTGATCTTGAAATAAATTTTGACCTTGAAAGCAACCCTATGGCCTTAACTTGCATACATACGTACATACATACATACATATGTTCATACTTTCCTTCATTATGTTTTATACTGAACTAGCGGTACCCCGGTGTGCTTCTCTACACCAAATATTGAAAAATATTGAAAAATGAATGAAAAATCCTGGAATTTTTTTATATGAAAATTTATCATTTGTTTTATTTCAAAATTTTTGATTCTTTATTTTGAATCTTAATCCAACACATTTGGATATACAACATTTTTTGTTTTTCCTTCTTGGGTATGAATAAATAAACAACTTGGAATGTCAACTCTTGAACAGGCCACGTAAGCTACCAATTCCAGTAATCTACCACAAATATTTCAAGAGATATACCAGATGAAAATTTTTGTTAGTATGGGTGGTGCCACGCCCCCTTTTCCGAATTGGGGAAAACTTCGCATAAATCATCTGCATGATAGATCGAATATGCCACATAAATTTGGTGGAATTCGGTGAAGCCGTTCTCAAGTTATGAGGTCACACCAAAAACGTGCACTTATTTTTATATATAAGACTAGAGAAAATGTTCAATCAAGCAAAATAATTTTAAATTTCTCTCAAACATTAAAATGCACATTTCCGACACGTGCACTGTCAGACAGTAGTAATATTACCTCATTTCAATATTCCTAAGCCTACTGTAACTGTAAATGAGACGACCTCTACTATGGTACATTCTCTCAAACTTGACAAGCTTATAAAGGATTACATAGTTGTCACCTGCTGATTTCCTTACCTGCTCTGCTGCCATCTCCTCTGCACACAAATTTTTTAACTGTCTGCATTTGACAAGTCTTAGTTTTTTACGTAAAACGCATAGACTTCATAATCTCTGTTGCCCCACCCCGCCCCTTTAACTCACTGAAACTTAATCGCCATTAGACTGTAGTCACCGTTCACTTCACTTCGTAACGCATTGCTATTTTGTCGCTACGAATAGCCATCAACATTGGGAACGCCAACGTCAACACCTCCTCCCAACTTTCATCTTTCATAATGCCCTATTCGGCTTCTATTTCCACTTCATTTCATCGCCATAGACTCGCAGGCAACTTAATCGTTTAATCGCCTGTGCGTTAGTTAACATTCTGGAATGTCTTTTTCCTCATAGAAATAATTTCTATGGAATAGACTGTGCGAAGACAGAGCGAAGAATATTCCGTACATGAGTGTGTTTGTGCTAGGTGCATACTTATTTATATGCGTGATGTTATTCTTTAGTTACTTTAACACTAAATTAACTTTCTTCCGTGTGATCTTGTTTACTTGTTAAGGTGGTTTGATATGTGTGTGGCGAGTCATCGCTCCCGAACTTGGTGGCATTTACGATGAGCTTAAGAGCTTTCTTGTAGTTTTAATTTCCTTTTTCTCGATAACTATTATTCCAAGCTTTGCCTCTTCTCTTAAAATGATTTGTCTTTGAAATATTCAATGTAGATTTTAGCCATTTTAGTCATTTCCGTTAAAATTGTGCTTAAGAAACCTAGCCAGCTCTAAGTTGGGATCTAGAAGACCTAGAAGACCCACGTTGCAGAGCCGACGAACGGCTTTATCCACCTTTATCAGTTTTTCCGCTACAAAACCTCTTGGACCATGCCCCTGCAGCTTCGCGGTGCCATCCGCTTCTACTCCTCCCTGAAAGTGAAGAGACTTTTTGCTTAGAGACTTTCTTAAATAGGTTTACCGCGGTGCAAAAACTCCCTCTTTTATTCCCTTCTAGCCGCCGTTAAGCACCCTTCTGACCGATCAGAGTGTCCCAAAAATTATTTTCAATATCAGTTCGCTAACCTGCTGCCAGTATTTATCCCTATCTAAAGTATCTCCCTCGGCACGTTAAGGTATACTCCATTACTGGTGCTGGCTACCTCGCTTGTGTTTATTTCCCTAACTCAGTCGCAGAGTATTAGGCACACGGCAAGTTTGGGGAATTGGATTCGATATTCCCCTTACAAGAAAGTGTCTAATTGTATGTAGCCCATCCAATTATGCGATGTGTACTGACTCGTAAAATGGTGAAGGCTACTTTCTTAAATGCCAAAGACTGTGGTTTCATAATTCCCACAGAAGGACGATAAAACGATTTCATTATATTTGCATGCATTCCAGAAAGGCAGCTCCAACAGCTGATAGCGCAAAAGCTCATACTGTGAAAATTTTTTAAAAGGAGAAATAGAACAAAAAAAGTTTAGATGTTGCTCGGCTCAAAGTCCAACAAATATGATTTTTACAAATTTTTGGTTTAGTTTTCAACTTCATTGTCCATTATCTATCTAAGTCTATGGTTGGCTTTAACCCTTTCAATCTTGCTCCGAATTTAGGGCGAATCTGTTCACTGTTTTATTACACCTAATGCAATAATTTCTTTCTGGTACGCGCTAGCTTTATTTCAAAGTAACTTCAGCCAATTCTTTATAGCTCCTCTACACTTTCAAGTTTTCCGCACTCAACTCTCTACATTTAAATCAAACCGTCTCGTTGCACAAACAGGTAAAAAATCGAAAGCAGTGTCAAAGAAATTATCGGTACTCTCGCGCAACACTCAATCGCCGCAAAATGCAATAAATTGTTACCGACTAGCTGCGCACACTTATTGGCCGCAGTTCGCACACACGCTTGATGACAGTGTGGTAAACAGGATAGTAAATTACGGCGATAAACATTAAATTACCAGTTATTTGCCATTAAAGTACCGGCTCGGTAGAGAGAAAGAGAGAACGAAAAGCGAAATTTCCTGCACACCTGAAGGCGCATTAAATGTGGCGCCAGTAATGTACTAAAGTGCCTCAATCCTCTATACATGCATTAAATGTTGCCTAAGTATACCACCGAAACGGAAACTTAAGCCGATGAGTATATGATTGTAGTGATTGACCAAGCGTCGCCGCTAAGTGATCAGTTGGCGGCGATAAGCTTCATTATGCCACAGTGAAATTGTTGGCTTTTGGCGCGGCGTATCGAGCAAAGCAGCAACTGGGATGAGAAGTGTATCTACTCATAATTCGTTAAGCAATTACCTATTCTGATTATTTCCTCTAATTCGATTTGAAATTGTATGGTCAGGCGATAGCTGCGATTCTCCACTGGCCCAGCAAGCGTCCACCGGAAATGGAAGGCATAAAAAATAGCAGCGGAAATAATAGCAAATGAAATTCGATTAATTGACAAATGAAAGTGACATATAAATCGAATTTCGCTTGTTTTGTTTTCTTTACTACAACTTATTTGCCTTTCTTTTATATATTTTTCCCCTCTACTCAATAACTTGAATGTACACTGCCAGCACAAAGGATCGGCACAGCAAATTTTTCACAATATATGCAAAAATTGTTTTCTAATATTTTTCCGCCAATTTTTTATAAAAATATGGTTCATTCTACAACAAAAAAAAAACATGAAAATATAATTCCTAAACTTTGTGCAAATTTGTATTCCAATCAATTTTATTATAATAAAGTTCAAATTTTAAGTAGCTAGGAATTACGTTTGATTTTTGGGAATTTTTTTCACGCAGTTATATAGAAAAAATGCAAACCATCTACAACAAAAACAATAAATCTCAAAAATCAATGCGATTTTTGACTAACTTCGAACTTGCACTTGTTTTACTAGAATTTAATGGGCTGAAAAACTGCATACTCAAAAAAAAGTGCTGAAAAGTCTGATTAAAAAGTGGAAAATTCGCATGAAAATTTGGTGATTTTTCGCGAGTTTTGCACAAAGTTTAAAAATAATATTTTAGTGTTTTTTGTTGTGGAATAAACCATAGTTTTATAAAAAATTGACGGAAAAAAATTAGAAAAAAATTGTTGCATATATTGTGAAAAATTTGCTGTGCCACAACTTTTCGCCGGCAGTGTATATATGTGCGTATTGTGTTTCGCGTTTTTTTTTAAAGCTTGCCCTCATTTCCGCTGTCGAATGTCTCAAGCAGCAACTAAAAGGTCGCGAAAACAGAAAAAAAGTTGTCCCAAACCAATTTGCTGCTTTTGCCTTGGGAAAAGGAATTTGTCACCAAACAACCAATTCATTATTTGCTGCCAGTATCCAGGGACAAGCCGCAAACCAAGCCGCAACCGCAAGTTCTGCCGTTGCCTACACTGCGTACCGCATTCTCCTTTACTTTGAATTGTAATAATATTGATTCCATATATTTGTAGTTCATAGTGTGTTTCTCACTGCCTGGAATGGGCAAACAAACTAGCAAAATTTTTATTGTAAGCATTTATTAGCCATCTCGCTGGCTGCTGGCGCTCACGCTGTTCGACTGTCTGCGAGGCCGGCTTTTGTCTGCGGACGGTCAACGCTTTGGCGCTAACCTCAAACTCATTGTTTCCATCACTGCTTTGCTATGGAGTTGTCGGCATTTTTATTATTCTTATCCTTCGTCGTCTACGTCTTCATCATCTTCGCGTTGGCTTCCACTTGGTTGAGTTGGCTCTATGGAGAAATACCACGTATTTACTGCAATGCGTTTTGTGCGCCGTGCTGTCCAGTGTTGCCGTTTTAGGCCTTTGGTGGCTAAATTTGGCTACCAAATTCTTTTTTTGGCCACAAAAATTTGAAATTGCCCCTAGCCCTTTTTTTAGCCCTTTTCATTTCATCATTGACATTATTCATCATTGACATAAACATTTTTTTTTATGATTTTCATGAATTTAACTCTTCGCTCATAAAGCGAACGCCTTTCCTTTAAGGCAAGTAAACATATGTCTATGTATGTTCCTTACGTTTCTGGGCCGTTATCTTATCCATTAACGATTTAACTATACTTTAAAATAGGTAAGTTGGCGGCCCTTAATATGCTTTATGTGTTACACAAAAAGTTTTTTTGTTGAATAAAATATTAATTCTTTTCAGAGTTCATTGTTTTTCTATACCAGTAATTATAGAAAATGTTTGCGTGTATACTTACATATTTATACTAGCAGTACCCCGGTGTGCTTCTCTACACCAAATATTGAAAAACGAATGAAAAGTCCTGGAATTTTTCTATATGAAAATTTATCATTTGTTTTATTTCAAAATTTTTGATTCTTTATTTTAAATCTTAATCCAACACATTTGGATACACAACATTTTTTGTTTTTCCATCTTGGGTATGAATAAATAAACAATTTGGAAAGCCAAATCTTGCACAAGCCACGTATATCTACCAATTCGAGTAATCTACCACAAATATTTCAAGAGATATACCAGATGAAAATTTTTGTTAGTATGGGTGGTGCCACGCCCCCTTTTCCGAATTCGGGGAAACTTAACACAAACCATCTGCATAATAGCCCGACTATGCCGTATAAATTTGGTTGAAATCTTGCACTTATTCTTTATATATAAGATGTGAGGTGCCACGCCCTCTTTTCCAATACCGCCCATTTTTATCCATGAGTATGGAATTATTTGTTATACCTCTATACCAACTTCCAGTACTCTACCACAAATATTTCAAGAGATATACAACAAAAAAATTTTAGTTAGTATGGAAGGTGCCACACCCATTTTTACGAATTCGGGCAAACTTCACATAAACCATCTGCATGATAGCCTAAATATGCCGTATAAATTTGGTTGAATTCGGTGAAGCCGTTCTCAAGTTATAAGCTCACACCAAAAACGTGTACTTATACTGTAGATACATACATATGCCACACCCCTTTTCCAAATTTGGGCAAACTCCACATAAAATATCTGCATGATGGCCCGAATATGCCGCATAAATTTGGTTGACTTCGGTGAAGCCGTTCTTAAGTTATATTGTCACACCAAAAACGTGCACTTATTTTTATATATAAGATGAAGGTAAAAAAAATTTAGCTAACATTTTTAGCCACAACGACGATTTTTAGCCCTTTTTTAGATGCAATTTAGCTACCACTAAAAACGTTTCGCGGCAACACTGGTGCTGTCGTCTGTACATCCTCGCTATCTATACTCCATTTGTAGCTTATTCCTTTGCCAACGTAGCTTCTATCTTTGGGCGCACAAACCGAAAGTAGGTCGCTTTTGAGCCGCAGTTTTGGCGATGGTGTTGGCATCGTGTAGCAGAGTGGGACAAGAGCGTCTATAGATAAATGCAGTTTTGTAGATGACGAAGTTATAAATTTTTTCGTTCACTCTCCGGATATCAAATGAATACGCTCGCCTCGGTTTCTTTGATAGTGTATTTTTCGGGGTTAGAATAAGGCATCTTTGTCGTAATAGACGACTAAAAACCACTATGAGCATCTGAGGGGCTCAGGGGGTTGCGATAAAAATGCCCTCTTAAAACCTAATTCATCGGCAGTAGAGATTTGAGTCAGGAAACAGGTCTCTACACAAAATCTGCCTGCGGTAGCTTCAAGTGTTATATTCTTAGAAGTGGAGGAAAAGTAGCAGTAATTTGGTACTGTATATTAAGTAGGAGAGTCTTCCACCAGATCGAGATCCAGGAAGTTATAGCACATCCACTTATATTGACACTCCCCTTGCTGCTAATCCACTAAAAGAGACACAACGAAATGTCCTTCATAGACACCGCTAGTTGCCCTACAAGCAAGTAGTCCTACAAAACGCTGAGGTGTCGAGTTGTTACAGCAAGGTACTATTTAAGTTCGATGTCCCTTTGAAGGATATGCTGGTAAGAAATGCAAGATAAGAAAAGTGGCTTACTGCATATTTCGATCCCCTCTTTAAAAGTGGCTGCGGCACTCGAGAAGATGCTTCTCTCTCTGGCACCACAGCAATCCGGACGAAATTAGATGCTTTGACTTTTTGCCGATCAAACGAAGGCACAGACGAAACAAGACAGCCATGCCAAAACTGCCTACTTTCGTCTCGGCTTCTTTGGTACCAATCAAGGTCACTGGCGGATAAACTTTGAGGAAAAGTAAGAGCAGTTCTTCTAAGGCCTTCAAAGGTTAAGTTTTCACTTCATCTGAGGCGTTGGGCGAGAAACCCTTTCCAACTATGTGGAGTCTCATAGTACACTTACGAAAATAACCTTCTTTTTCGCCTATTCGTAAAAGAGTAACATGGGAGTATTAAAAATATATCCCCAACTGTCGAAGATAATTTCCTATTAAAGATATTTTCTTGCCTAATAATTTCTCGAAGAACTCTAATATATTACTTCTTTAGCACAGGACATTCGTATATTCAGGACTTGAAATAAGCGCCCATTTTTGCGCATAGGATGTGCTGGCATATATACTCGTCTAGGGTTACCTTTTGTTAAGCATCCGTATTGAACGGAATACCAAACAGCAAATTACTTCTAAGAATTATACATACTTAGTCTGCCCTGAATTAACCAGTGAATAATGAAGAAGAGCAACTCAGATCACAAAATGCTTCCGGTTCTATGAAATCGTTTCCGATTCTCTACTCGCCAGCTCGTTGACATCTTCAATGACAATGGTCTCGCATCTAATGGAAGTTGTATCATTTCCGCCCACTGTGCTCCACGACTTCTGCCCGCATACCATACACACAGCCACAGGCTCAGCCAGTCTGCCAGTCAGCCAATCAGCCAGCCTCCTCTTTTACTTTTGCTACTTGAGATCTTGCACATGCGGCAGTTGGAGTAGGCCAATTCCTGCGCGATAATAAACTGCGCTTGTATGCATGTATTTTTTTTTTTATTATTTAAAAGATATTTGCCAGTTTATTTGCTGCTGACAGCAAGCATGGCATAGAGCAGACTTGGTGGCGCGTCGTAGTGTCGCCGCTGCCGTTACCGTTGCCGCCGAGCATGTTACTGTTTCTCGTTTTACTACAACAATTGTCTCTTTGTAAAAATATTTAAATCTCATTGTTTGCTGGCATCGTAGACGTCTCTCGGCTTTTGTGTGAATTCGCAAATAAAACAAAAAAAAAAAAAAATTTTAGTAAAAAATATTTTTATATAACAATTTTTTGGCACAAAAAAAAAAATTGTTAGCTCACTTTGCGACTTTTTTTCTCAAAAAAAAAAAAAAAACAGTACGAAATTTTATTACTTACAAATGTATAACAGCATGAAGTAAATGTGCGTTATTTACACTGAACTTACTGACGCTTTTGGGCGCAAAAAAAAAACAATGCTTGACTCTTAAATGGAATGGAAATGTGAAGCTATAAAGATAAAAATTACAAATGTGAATTTCGATATTTGGCAATGGTTTTTGCACAATTTATTTGGCATTGTGTGATGAGAGCATCATATTTTTATCGCAGAAGATTATTTATTTTATATTGTCATTAGAACCTTGGTTTATATAATTTAATTTAATAAAATAAGCACTCGGAGATCTAGTATGCCTGAAGTCGGTACAAACTTATTGATGAAAGAAGTAGGCCAGAAATATGTATGTGTGCCATAAGCGATTGAATTAGAAAGAATTCGGGACTCTCCTTTAAAATTCCAAAAATGCCATAAATCTCGGGTTTGGGGAGGCCTGCGTTTTCGAAGGCATTTGAGATCGGCATCTTTGTCATGATTAACCCCCTTGCAAAGTAGACCAACTGAAAGAATGTACAGCCCAAGAACGACCACGGGGTCGAAGTAAAAACTTATAGTTTACAACTACCACTAAGACTATTAAACCGCAATCTAACTATGATTTATTAAATCACAAAGAGCGGCGCCGAACACATAAATATACACTCTGACAGCCACCCTGATGTTGACCTAACAGCACACAAGGTCATTTAAAAACTGGCTACGAATCAAGCCTACTCCGGTATCCAACGGATGCTATTTATTCGCAGCTATCTAATCCGATTCGCTACAAGCGAGTGCGAAGGCTTAGATTCATACGAATGCCGTGCGTGAAACATCGGAATAGGCATTGATTGTTTATCACATTCACACTTTCATTTGGACACTGGTTCAGGAGAGGGTTGGTTTAGAAATTTATAAGACATGGCATTGGTTTGCCATGTAGTTCTGTACCGCGAAATTACAACACATTGCGCAAACTTTATGGATAAAAAAATTTAAAATTTTCTTTGCGAAAATATTTTCAGCTCACAGGCCTGATGCAGCAATAGCTATTTGCCAGTTTACGGGTCACTTCAGGCCAATGAAGCACTTGCCAAATTTCGTAGTTATTATTGGGAAACAGTGGAACAAAACACAGCAGGGCACTTGTGTGCCACCGTGAAGTTTTTATTTGGCCCCATTTTGCACCAGTCTGACCTTTGACTAGCTTAACTAAAACCACAGGGTATAGTGGCACTTTGCCAAAGTCCTCACATATGTAATTCCTAAACATATGTAAGATTAAAGTTGTTTGGTCACAAAGACGAATAGGTATTAAACTAAAGTTAGAGGAACGCTTTTTGAGGACGTGGTCAAAAATGAATATTGCAAATTTTCAAGAATATTCAAGGATAAAATTTTGAAATGACATTTTCAGTAATTATTCGCTCTTACGCACCCAAAGTATAATCTTTTATATGTCTTCAGTATTTTCTCTTTTAGTTGATACCTACCCATATTGTTATTCTACAACCTAGATTTGCTATTAACAACCTTATCCCGATGATACGAGAAACCTAGTCTCTCGACATATTTGAAAATACCGATATCTTCCTCTACTGGCTCATAATAAGTAGGTGTTATAATGGCTTGTTGGGGAAAAAAGGCGTTGCAACATACATACATATATATATATATCTGTAGCATGTCCATACACAAAAATCAACTCGGTTGTGCAAATACTCGAATTTGATGACCAAATGCCATTACACCTGTTGTTCGGCCTACAATTGTGTGTTTAGCAACCCCTTTCACCAAAATAATATTTACTCAAAATTTTGAGCTAAAGTATGTATGTGTGTATGCATTGACACTTGAAAGCTGGCAGCAAATTGCAAACACTTCAGCATCTCTTAAACCCATACTAGTAGTACGGTCACATTTGCTTCACACGAAATTGACCTTTATTTCCTGCCGAGAGGGTAAACATCTGTGAATTTTGAATTTTAAAATGGCACACCAACTCACACACAGAAATACACTGAATACAACAGTAAATGGGGTGCATACACAAAAGTACAAAATCCACAAGTGTGCTCGCATATCCTTTCGACAGCAGCTCCTTAGATCCTTTCAAGCAGCTGCGTGAAAATACAATGGATTGCGCACTTGTATGACTTTTTTGTGTGTTTTCATATTTGTAGCTTTCACAAATTTACTCACATGCACAAGTACATTACATTAAGTACATTAGCCGGGTCAATTTGTATGGGAGATTTTTTCGTCTATTTGCGTTTTACACATATACTCCTGAGCCTAAAGTAGGTATTTTTGCAAGGCAATTTCGAAAAAAAAGTTTTTTTTTTTTTGCTGAACGACCCCTACATTATTCGTCATACCTGTGGCATTTACAGTCGGATCTTAAAGTATGATATTCCTATGTTCCTGTTTCGAAGATACATTTTTTGCTCCTCAACTTATTGACCTCAAGTACCCTGTTCTATTACTTACCCACCACCCTAAGATACCACTGTAATGTCAGTAAATTAAAGCTCGCCAAAAATTATTAAACTTGTGATAAAGCTGCTTTTTGTTTATTTCAGTAGAACTTAAAAAAATATATATATATATATTCTGAATGGAGGCATCACTGAAAAATGTAAAAGACCAAGACAAACATCTTATTTTTTTTTGGAAATGGTCTTGCTTTAAAGGTGGTGCGGTCTAATGTACAAACATTCATGTCTTCCTTTTTCATACATATGTATTTGCTGCTTTGCCTTATTACTTCTGCACTCAATCGCAATACAAACAAACAACTCCATGTTGACAGCAAATCACATATTGTCTAAATATTTTCATCCGCTTTGTCGCTTTTGCTTTTCCTTACCTCTCGTCACTTCAGTTCACTTTGTCTCGCTCGATTCAATCTCAACCACTTCTAATACCAGAGTAGAGCTTTATGTGTTTACAGCTTACTTGTTTGTGCTCGTCTTCCGTGTGTAGATGTTCGTTTTTTGTTATCCTTTTGCATCCTGCATAGGAAGTAAAGTATGTTGGGTACTTACGTTTTGACTGCACAATAGGGAATTAAAAAAACGAGAACGAAAAATGGGTTTAGAAAATACGGAATTGGAGTCAAGCAAAATTAGAGCAGCGAAATATTGAAATTGGAAACAAAGTTGAAGGCACAGAGAGTTTGAGGCAATTTTGTAACTTGGATTTAGGGCTTGTAAGGTACGATTTAAAATTACTTTAATGAATTTTTAAATATCTATTAACTATAACATTTAAATTCGAATTCTAAGATACGCCTTTCTTAATAATTATTTTCAGATATGTCTTTTCACATAGAACCCGTCAAAATATGGAACCTCATCTAAATAGAGAATACTAGTGAACCCGCATGGCGTTGAAACGCCAAAATTGAATTTAACTTTTTAAACAGGTGAAAGCCTATTCAAAAACCTCAACAAGAATCCGAGTTCTTTAACTTGACTTCTCATTTTGGAAATTCGAAATAACGTTGCTGATGTGATGACCTTCAAAAAAATTGATGGTAACCCTAATTAAAAATATTATCAGCCTAAAGTTTCTTTTACAACTCCTTCGTTTGACACTAATATTTCGATATTGCATTTATGTAGCTTGTGTATAAGGAAAACAAATTCGACTTTTCAAGCAGGTGGCAACCCATTTAAAAGTATTTTTAAACTAAAATCTTTTTATCGTCTGGCATTGTTATACATATGTATTTCAATTAACTGATGAATTAATTTGAATTTGGGGTTTTTAAGCGGCAACCCTCTTTAAAGTTATTTTCGAACCAAAAATATGCTATGACACTTTTCAAGTAACTGATGAATTAAGTTGAAATTTATTTTTTAAACGGGGGGCAACCCTCCTAAATCTAGTTCTGAGATAAAGGATTTTAGACCCATTTCCATCGTTTAGTAATTCATTTAATTTATTAAATAATTTTAATTTAACCTTTTAAACTGCGGCAACTCTCAAACACATCAAAAACATTCTGGATTGTCAAACTAAATATTTCTTAAAACTTTTTCACTTGAAATCCAGTCTTAATATTGCATGTAACTTTGGTATAAAATAATTTAGTTTGACCTACTACCTTCTTAACCTCTTTTGTCTGACACCCATATAGTGTTATCTTATTCACTTACCAAATCCCTTTAATTAAAATTGAATTACATTTTTTAAACATGTGACAACCCTCCTACACGTAGTTAAGATATAAACCTTTTCGAAACCATTAACTTTTTAAATAATTTGAGCCTAATTTCTTAACTGATGGCAACTCTTTTCGAAAAAGTAAACACCTCACTTTTGAAAATCGAACGAATGCTGTGGATCTGAAGGCATTTATTACTAAATAATTTAACAGTTGCTGTAGAGTTAGCGATAATCAAAATTTGATAGTTCAGCAACCAGAACTGGCTGTTGTAGAACAAACCATATTTTTATAAAAAATTAGCGGAAATTATTAGAATAGAAATTGGTGCATATGTTGTGCAAAATTCGCTGTGCCAATACTTTTTTCCGGCAGCGTATGTATGTATTCAGAAATTGGGATTTACATACATACATACATAGATTTTCAACAATTTTTATTGAGCTTGAGGCCGCTTTTTAATGAAAAACTTATTGTGGAAAAGCAACAATAATTTGAAAAAATGGTAGACTTCATCAGACTTCTTTCAGTAGGATTCGAACCGACGATCCCACTGACTCATTTAATTTAATTTATTTTTATTCTTTTTTTTATTTACAGCTCACAAACCACACGCCGCAAACAACAAAATGGAAAACCGATGAGGCACAAAATGTGGACAGCAACATAATGGAGAATGAGGTGAGCGACTGCTTTTAGATTTACTTTAAACTACATAGCTATAAATATAGAGGAGAGCATCGTCAACTGGACGCGACCTCATTTCTATTATCCAAAGCAATCCTAATGCAACAAGATGCCTATAGTTTGGCAAATCAGTTCCTAGTTGTGGTAGCTTGCTGCTTACTGCTGTTATTTGACTGCTGAAACCCTTGTGCGCGTATGTGCATGCACTTAATGGCGTACGAAATTGTCCGACCAAAGGCGGGTTTTACTTGGTATATGGTTTGATAGTTTGTTTGCACAGAACGAAGAAAGCAACAGGAGAGCCCTTCTTAATAACCAGCCAGCTGCGTTGACTCTCCTCCGATGCAGTATCTCGGCAGTGTTTGCTGCGTATATTGTGACCACAACAATGTTTATCAACTTTTCTTAATTTGATAGTTTTCCCCATCGTTTGCTGCATGCCAGCTGCCCTGCAGTTGCAAGCGAATCCCAAAGCATGTATGCTCTCTCTCTTGCCGCTTGCGTTGGGGTGCTCCTGCATGTGAACATATATGCGTGTGTATATATGTGCATTAGGGCGCCTCGGCAAAAACAGCTGCGGGTTTTCCACCGGAATAATAAATTTTATTATATTTTAAGACTTATGGAAAAAAACTGAGAGCTGAATTTTTTAATTTTTTTAATCCATTGATACAATTTTTAAACATTTTCATGCAGATCTTTTAATGTTAAATTCTGGAGTGAGGTTTGGAAAAAAAAAAATTTAATCATATTTTATTTATAAAAAATAGATTTTTGGAGGTATTTTCAAATCGATCCAGCTCGAGTTAACCTGTTACAACTTCGATGAAAAACAGTACCGACTTTTTTATGGATAGTGATACACCCTAATATGCATTTGTACTTGTACGTATGTATTGCTGGCTAAATGTGCGAATGCTGGATAGCGTTCCTAATAAGATTTCCCAATCCAGTTATTCCACTTGTATGTGCGCAGAGAGCAAGCGTGTATCCTTTAAAGCGTCGGCGTGGGTCCTTGCAGTAAAAGGGAGATTGCTGCAACGATTGCATTGACAACAAGAGTAATTCGTTTGTCGTAATATTGTCATCGTTCAAATATAAAATTGTACACATTTTTTTTACTCCTTTCATTTTACTGTTTTCATTGTTTGTGGACAACGAAATTTATGCGCTCGTTGTTTTTTTGTCTGTCGTTGGTTTATCTTTTATGACTTTTGAGCAATTGAAGCGTTGTTTCGATATTTTTTTTTGTCTTCTCATTTACATTTTGTACTTTTTTGCACGGCAGTACAAGCGCCACCAGTGGTGGCCGTAGCACCAATATTCTACTCGCGATGCCATACTTCCAGGCGCTACTCAGCAATCTGCCGTTGAGCTGGTCTAACCAGAAGAAGGTGGAGAGGAAGGGGAAAGCATAGAATACTCACCCAAAAGCACTAAAAGAAAAAAGTGAAGACAGGGTGCATGTCGTCGTCGGTCAAACTGTCAGTGCAGCGGTCACTCAAACAGACATTCAAGTAGTCAGTAAAACGCGCGCTGCAAACTCATTGTCATCCCTACTTTTTAAAGAGGATGTGCGAGTGGGTGGTGTTGAAGGGTCTGCAGTTGCTTGCTTGTGCAGTCAGTTAGGCTGTCCATCCAACTGTCTTCTTCATCTAACCAACTGGCTGTAAAGTACCGCCCATTGCCCCTCTTTAAAAGCTTTTAGCTTTTTTAGCCCGTCGACAAAGGGAAACAAGAAAAACCAACTCCTCCAAAAACCAAAAGTCAGCGAAAGTTGATGTGCTTTCTTGCTCTTTGTGGTCTTTTTCAGTGGCCACTCTTTTCCATTCCTTCTTCTACAGCTTTTTCAGTTTTAGTTCAGAAAGTTGCAATTTAAATTCAGAAAGTTACAATTCAAAATCAGAATTTCCATTTCAAATTCAGAATTTTTATTTAAAATTCAGAAAATTACAATTCAAATTCAGAATTTCCAATTCAAATTCAGAAAATTGTAATTCAAATTCAGAATTTCCAGTTCCAATTCAAATTCAGAATTTCCAGTTCAAATTCAGAAAGTTACAATTCCAATTCAGAATTTCAATTTTCTCCTTCCAAATTTTCGGGGAAATGCTACTTTCTGGGAGTTAATAATTGAAGGATTTCTTTCTCGGGAGAAACAAATTCCCGGAGATCGAACTCCTTGGGAGTATTCAGAATTGGGCTGTATGTCTCTTTTAATTTATGCTGAACTGAATATTTCTATTACTGTTTTGTATTTTGCTTTTTTCCCCCGAACGACGTCGGCTGCTCTGCTATGTAGTACTGAATAAAACTAAATTGAAAACTTTGTGACACAGTCGCTTCTACTATGCAACCTAAATTCTTTATATCGCACAATGAATATAAATTTTCTGAACTTAAATTGGAAATTTCTGAATTTGAATTGTAACTTTCGGAATTTGAAATGGAAATTCTGAATTGGAATTGTAACGAATAAAATCAGGGGGTAGGGTCTTGAAATTTCCAAAAAAAAAACATTTTCGATGGGCACCCTAATATGCATATATTACATACTTCATTCCCAGTTACATCTACTTGCTGTCGATTTAAGTTGCTCTGTAGTTTTGGTTACAGTTTTGATTACAATTTCTGCCACCGTTTATTTGAATTTCAGTTTAAGACCTGGCGTAGCGTGCACTGCCGTGTGCTCCCACTCTTTCTTATACAAACCACCTACATATGTATAATATTTCGTTATTTCTTGCTTGAAGTGCCCAGGTTGACGCCGCTTTGCTGCTGCTGCGGCACTTGCGTACTTTGGTAAAGTGCTGCTTTTGATGGCTACCTCAAATTCGTGACAGATCTTTTTGCTGCCAACGACGACTATACGACTACAGTTATTGCATTTCTGTCACCATAACGGTTCACAAGTGCACTTTCAGTTTCTAGCTTTTGTTTCTGCGCGGCTGTTTTTCTGACTTGTCGAGCAGTTTTGTTGTTTTTATTTCGTTTTCGCATAACTTTGATGTCGCCTCCTTGGAAATTTGGGCGCATTACATACATACATTTTTCTTTTGTTTTTGTCAAGCGCATTGGCTTTGTGCTACGAACTAAGCGAGTTTTGGACACTAGCGTCTGCTCTGCTTTCAACTATGAGTGGTTTTGAGTTCCACTTCATTTCATGTTGCGTTTGTTGCTGCAACTGAGTGCCTTTCGCCTTTGTACCTTTTTATTTACATAGTTTTAGTTATTGTTGCCTTTTTGTGTAACGCCGCCATTTAACACCTTTCAGTCAATATTTATGACAATCCTTTGTGCAGCTTTGATGGCAGAAAATCTTATTAAATATAATACTTGTACATGTATAGTCTGTACATACATATGTATACTATTTGATGGGATAGGCATCCATCGTTCCATTTTATCGCTTTTTATAGTTGCGTATACGCCGTGGCATGCGTTATATTGTATACTCCCTTAGCTACGCCATGTCGACTGTTTATAAAAGCATCTGAAATGTATTTACATATGTATGTGCTTTAGTGCTAGCGATGTTGAAGTGCTTTCGATTAGAGATGTGCTCTCTTCATTTGTATTTAATTTGCAGTAAGATAGAATACTTCAAAATCTTTCATGCGAACTAAAAGTGCAGAGAAGGTCTAAATTAGTCAGTAAGCGTAGCAGTTTCTAAGTAAAATTTAATGAAATTATATACTTTAATTACTGTTAATAAAATGAGATATTTGCCCCCAATCATACTTTTTAAATTAGGGAAGTTTTTTGGAAAAACTTGTGAACATTTTTCAGCTCTATGCGAAAGTTATGTGTAGACATTATGGTGCTTCACAAAAAAAGTTGCGGTTTTTCATCGCAATTGTAAAGTGTATTATATGTATTTTAAGATCGCCGCCAAAATATTTGGGAAAATATTAAAACTTCTATGAGCTGTACCAAATACCTCTTGCTTCTATTGATACAATTTTTAAATATTTTTGTGTATTTTTGATCTTCTATCATCTGAGGTAATTTTAGGAAAAATTATTTTTAAAAGTTAAATCTAATTTCGAAATACTTTGGCGGAAGTCGTTAAATATAAAAAATTTTATAATTCCGATGGATAAACGTTACAGGTTTTTTTGTATTGAGATTGATGCATCCTAATGTATATACATTAGACCGTAGTACAAAAAAGTTTAATTTGTCCAAGCGATTTTGAGCACTCACTATGATAGTATTTTAGAAGTATAAAAAAAAAATTGTTTTCTAACTTCTTCATACTTCGGTCCGATTCCTATAAATGATTTACCATTGTAGAGATATTGAAATATATTACACAACGACGGATTACTTGTTACAGGGTGCCGAAAAAACATTTTTTTTGTTAATTTTCTGAAATACTCTCCTAGCGAATGTTCAAAATCGCTTGGAACTAATTGTACTTTTTTCGCCCCTTACATCGTGATACACTCTAAGGTACATATTGTGTGTACAATCCCGGTCTTACCCATTTATTCATATCTTCTTTTTAGTTTCTTCCATAAGTATTTCCTTGCCCATTCCTTCTTCAACCCAAATAAATTTGTAAATAATTTTATTTTATTTTAAGCTATACCTTTAAGCTTTGTTGTAGCACATATTAAACAAAACATAAATAAGCATAAAAGTAGCACCTGCAGACTATTAGCTACATAGCTCGCTCACCTCATACCCCTCACACTATTGCACATATTCTACACTACAGTTGCAATGTTGCAATGCCTAATTGCATTCTGTCTACCCGCTAATGGCATGGTCAAGTGAACTTTTGCTTGTTCTTCGTTTCTTCTGCATTTTGCATTTTTTTATATTTTTTTTTTTGCTTATGCCTTCGCCGTGTATGGCTATAAGCTCGCTTGGTACAACACAGCTGGTGTTTTCAAACCAATAGAAGGCTTTGTTTACTTTTTTACGAGCAACCGTCGCAAATGAGTGCTGCATGTCTTCAAATTTCCATAGTTTTGATCACTAATTTGTGAATTTAGTTTGCTTTTATTTTTCCATTTCCATTTCTTCTAATAAATTTTCACATGTTTTTGGCGCGCTCAGAATGGCAATAGTTTTGGGTAAAAAGGTTACGATTTTTATTTTTCGCATTTAGCGTTTGAATAGGTCTCAAGAGCCCTTAATAATTAACATTGAGGTATTATCTATTAATTTTAATATCAGCTACCAAGCTAATTTTTTTTTTTTAATTTCATAAAGTCAGATTCTACGGCATCTTTGATGTCAATGTTGTAGAAATTACATCATCTATTAAGAATTTCATCTTCTATTAAGTTTTTTGACTATCTACAAAAGGTCCGTACAAGACTTACTCCTTTCGAAATGTTAAATTGTTTTTGTGAGAAGGGTTTTTGCGACAAACTTTACCTTTTCATATGAGATTATTATTTTTTCTTTGTTTTTTTTTTTTTGAGATCGAATTGCTAATTTTTATTTCAAAATTTTCCGGATGGTTTTTTGGGTTTCCCATTTAATCAACAATCTATAAAATTGAAAATAGTTGGCGGTTAGTTGGAGTCAGTACAATGCCTTGCCACCGTAAATAGCTCACTGTAGTTCTAACTGCTAAAAGTTCATCCTAAATGCTTTGGAGATGCAAAATTCGTACATGTATTTATTGGATGAGAAAAGTTCTACTACACTATAGGTACATGCCTCTCGAAAAATCTTCATCCGAAATCTTATAAAGATTTGAGCAATAACGGTGCTCTGCGACACCTACATACATACATAGGGTCAAAATTTACTGTAATGACTTATCTTTTACATAAAATTTTAAAAATATTAAAAAAAAAATTTATAAAAAAACACACTACTTTATAAAAATACTAGCAGAGCACCCGACAACGTTCGGGGTAAATAAGTCAAAATATAGGACAGTAGGTACATTCCGTTTAACTGCCTATTCGCTTAGCACTTTTCCGGAGGAAAGCTTATTTCGGAAGGAGATTTATTCATTCTGAATGAGCGTTTTCCATTTAACAGCATCGCGGGATCAAAAAAACGATTTAATGTTTCCGTTTAGAAATGGTCTGAAGACTATACGACACAGTTTTAAATATCCGAATGATATACGTAATTGAGGAATACATATGTATCCTCCATTTACAAACTCATATTTTACTCTAAACAACTCCCATATATATGTATGTCTGCATACCGAGCTTCAAGTTCATGTGAATTATGGTTCCCAATTTATGGCATATGCTCCATGTTCCCTTTTACAAACTCATGTATACAAACCTTACTATAAGCACCTACCATGTATATATATTCGTACCAAAGTTCATCATATTTCACGCCGCCTTTCAAAAACCCATTTATATATACCTTATTATAAGCACCTACCATTGATAAGTCTGCATACCAAATTTCAATTTCATGTCACTTATGGTTTCGAAGTTACAGCTAATAAAAAATTTCATGCTTATGGGAGGTGCCACGCCCCTTTTACAAACTCATATATAAACAACCCTCCTATAAGCACCTACCATTGATATGTCTGCACACCAAATTCCAAGTTCGTGTGACTTATGGTTCCGAAGTTATAGCAGATAAAAAATTGCACGCCTATGGGATGTGCCACGCCCCCTTGTCGAATCCCAATTTTTTTTCTTCCTATTGTAAGCCCAGGTGTGAAAGCAATACTCTGCTAAAATTTCATTCGATTCTGCCCATCCGTTTAGGCTGCGACATACATACAGTAGATATCTATCATTATCCCAGTGTATTCGAATTTTAGGAATATCTCGTCAACAATGCCACCTATCGTGTACATTTTTAGTCCAAATATTTCTTCTCAACTGGCTAAATTGTATTCTAAATATGAGCCAGATCGGCAAGGTAATGCGGTTTTTAGGAATATTGCGACCCTAGCGCCACCTAGCGAAAGCATTTTTGTTCAGAATATTTATTTTCCAAGTGGTGAAGGTCCAAAAAAGTACTTTTTACAGAATTGAAATCGGTTCAGCCGTTTGGCCAGGCATCGCCGTCATACGGAAAACATTTCATTTTTATATATATAGACACACACTCATCCACCCTGTCGGAAAAAACAACAACCAAAAACGAAATTGTTAATTGTTGTTACAATTTTGACCGTAGTGTATCTTAGAGGAAACTATTAATAAAACGCTTTCTCCGCTAGCCTTCTTATGTAAATAAGGGCTACATTTACGCAGGAATCTTTTTAACTATTAGCACTGAAAACGGTCTGTCCAGAGTGCAGCAGCTTGTCGGCGTGCAAAATAGCAGTTGCAAAGATCTTTTACCTATATAAATGGCAGTATAGAAGCTGCGCACATACATACATATGTACATATATATACAAATATATGCATGTAACTTTATGGGAATTGTGATAGCAAAATCGTACATAGCATAAAAAATTTTAATGAAAATGGAAATGAAAATTCGCAAGTGAAACGAAAACCAACATCCCCATCAACCATAACTAAATCTAGGCAGAATAATTTTGAAAATAAAAAACGTAAATAGTATGCAAAGAATAATATTTGCGCGCCAGTTAGCAAATAATAGCACATCCGCGGGCGAATGCTGCCATCCAACAACGCGACAACCGAAGCCGAAGTGATGTCAAATAGACAGAGCAATTGGTTGGTGCGAGTGCGACCGAAACCCGCCCCAACCCATATGCACCAATTCGCATACAAAATTGCATACATTTGCACGACAATAAAACAATAACAACGACAACTTACGATGAAAATACCAAGCACTGCACAAAATGCTCATAGCATGAATGCATAAAAAGTAAATAATAAAAAGTGAAATGATAAACGACGAACGATAAAAAAATGCACACATACGAACAACATTTTGCATGCCACTTTATATTGAGCAATTTTTGTAACGCTTTCCGTTTTATTCTTTCTTCTTTTTTGTTTTGTTTTGTCTCTAAACAATCACAAATATGTAGGTTTGTATCTACATTTATTTAGACAAAAATATACTACCGTTTGTGGGGATACTACAACACCGAACATATTCGTATACAACTGAAATAATTTGCAAATAAATATGTACTTAGAAAAAAACCAACAACAATATCTATACGCCAAACTAAGCTTCTTTCAGAAGTAGCTCACTTGAATTTCGATATCTTTTAAAGCATATTTACATAGAGATTAGAGTTTTAAGCAACACAATGACAAGCATAAAATGTTCCACACAAAAAAAAAAAAGAAAAGACATTTACACACGGATGCATACAAGCCTGCTGAATGCATTTAGTTAGTTTAAAGTTTGATTTTTTTATAAATATTGCAAGCAAACTGTATGGCATTACTCATACGCCACCGTGACTATGCTAGTTCTCGTTTTTTAAGTAGTTGCGTATACGCCATGGCCATACGTATATTATTAGAAGAGTTGCATTTGTGTGTGTAGTCAAACGACCACACATATGTACTATATGGGGCTAAATACCCTCTATCCTTTAATTGCTAGCCCAGACGTACAATCCACCAACCCACTCATCGATGTGCATCCACAGTGTGCGTAGCTAGACCGCGAAATTGCCCACAATTGCGCATAATACGTTCGCTGTGCGGCGTAAAATAATTTGCACTTGTAACCAACTTCGATACTGAGTAAAACATTGATATTTTTTCAGGATTCTGGCTTGTTTTACTTGCCGTGTTTTTGGAATTTTTACGTTGCTTTCCTAGATTAGTCAGTCACTTTTAGATTTGCTCAGTGCTTTTTGGACTTTGTCGTGAGTCTTTGAATTCTTGCGTTATTTTCGGATTTTTTCGGGATCTATACGAATTTGGATTTGCTAGCGCCTTTATGGATTTTAAATTTTTTCGGGATTCATCCGATTTTTTTGGGACTATTTTTAAATTTGAAATTTTTGTATAATTTTTCGGGTTCTTTCGGAATTAATCGGTATCTTACCGGAACTTTCGGCACTCATCAGAGTCTTTTTTCGGACTTCTTGCAGCTTTTGAGTGTGCTCTGGGCTTTTTCGTGATTTTTTGAAATAACTGTTTTACTTTTCGGATACTTTCGATATTAATCGGGATTTTTTTCTGGACATTTCATAACTCATTCATGTCTTTTTTTTGGGATTTTTCGGTAACTTTTGGGTTTTTGTTTGGCGCTTTTTTGAACTATTTCGTGTAATGTTTCGTATATTTCGTATTGTTTTCGTAATTAATAATTATTTCCGTTGAGCTAGTAAATAAAACTCAAGAATAATTATTGGTTTCAAGCGAAAAAAATGAAATTCATATCATAATGATTAAATGCTGATTAAGTTATTTTACTCTTAAATATTAACGTCCCTATATTTTTCGATTTGTTTCAGGTTTGTTTGAATTTTTCGGGATATATCGGGATTTTTTCGGAATATCTAGTCTTTTTTGAGAGGTTTCAGAACTTTTGACTTTGTGTTTACGGCTTTTACGATTTCTTCGTTAGATTTTGAAAGTTTTGTGTTTTTTCGAGTTGTTTTAAGTTTCTTTCGTAATTTATCGGAACTATTTCGGAATTTTTTTCGGTATTTCGGTATTAAGCGGAGGATAAAAGCCTGATAGTGGGTCACACTTAGTCCTTCTTCAGTATTTGATGATTTTCTAGCTCTTTTTCTTCTTTCTTTAAAGGAAAGTGTTAGAACTCTACGATCGTATTTTTGCATTGAACTCAAATTAAATTTTGTTTAGCTAGCTTATTCCAGCTCCAACTTCCAACAATTGCAACGTCCGTAACTAAAAAAAAAACTGATATTCCAAATGCACATTAAATATGCAGACATGCAATCGCACGTTTTTCCTGCATTCCGTGTTGTTATTAATGAAGATAGTAAAATTTTAAATTGTAGTCTGCTCATTGCTTGTTCGCTTGCGCAATGAGCTGTCAATATCTCGCCGCGCATAAGCGTCAATTTAATGCAATGTGACTATTACACCAAATTGCGTTTAAAATTTCATGTATGTTTTTTGCTTGTTTTTACAATCGTAAGCCAAAATATGTGCGTACATGCTTGCATGATGAACTCATTAGAAACCCACACACGGATGTTACTGCCTCCATTTGACTGCATTTCGTTGCCGTTAACAACCAAAATTTAGTGCTATTTACCACAACGGGCAATATAATTGTTCTGTCTCATTGATGTAGCATGGTTGTGGGCGTACGTGAGATCACATACATAAGCACATACATATGTTTGTGTAATACATATAAGCGCAAGTCCTCGAAAAGCGACTCAAAAACTAGGATAATATGCCTACGCGCAGCCTACAAACCAGGATAATCGCCACTGCACGTACATACTACTCGCATTGTTTTTATGTGTGTTTGTGTTTTTGTTGCTATTTTGTTGCATTCATATACAATCGCTGTTGTCGTGCTACATTTTTGTTTACTTCCTTGGCAAGAGCAATTTGTTCGCGGTACAAGGCCGCATGCTTAGCCAGTCTCGGTACAGTTGTGATGCGTAAGTGTACGTTTTTAGACTCGAGTGTACGCGCCTTATTTGTCTGACAATAGCATTGTACATTTACATAAAGAACTAGAATTAATATTGCGAAATGGAACTTGGCACAGTTTTAATTATCGCCATGCCATATCTCCTAGCAACAAAAATTTTACTTGAAATTTAATAGGTTTGGCATATAATTGAAACTTATTCATAAAATTTCATTAAATCGCTGCGTTAAAGCTAATAGAAGTCAAAATTTTGTAAAGTTTCTGATGCTAAAAAAAAAAAAGTTATTTTTTTCAAACCCTTTTAGCAACCCCGAGAAATTTTTTTTAATTTTTCAGTTTCCGTGAATTACTTTATTTTGTACGTGGAGCAAAATAAAGCGCTGTGTCATTTGCTGTTTGACATTTTTAATGACCACCCTAATGTATACGCAATAATAAAAAGTTATACTTTTATAAAATTCTCTAAAAAAAAAATGGCTATAGTCGTACGAATATTTACTACTGACAGCGTTTTTAAACCCCTAACCAGCCTCCTGTTATTCCTTCTGTAGCGCAGTCTTTAATTATGTTTTAAACTTCAAAGGCGGCCCCTCTTAGTTTGCGTTAAATCCATTGCGTATAATAAAACGCAGCTACTCACTCCATTCAAATTGTAAAAATGCTTGTATATACAGACATAAATTGCCCTCCGCGCTTGTAATTTCGATAATTAAACACCATTTTAAATTATGTATTAATGCAGTGCTAAATTTACAATCTCATAAACCAAATGATAATACTTAAACAGAAATGCATACATACATATACATATGTACAAACATACACACACACTGCCCATAATCTCTCATTTAAAATGAGTAATTTTAATTCTGCCACCCACTTAATATGCATGCGGCTTTGGTTTTTTTTGCATTAATTCTTAATATTGTACACTCAAATGAATATAAATATGCCCACAAAAGGACATGTACATATGTATTTAGATATATATACATGTATGTTTATAAATTTCCGCTTATGTGCTTAAAGCTTTTGCATTATTAAATTTTGCTTAACTTAACTGCATTCAAAGTAAATCTAGCGCCGATAAAATATTTATAGTTACAACTTTTACATGAATTGCTTTTAGCTAAATAGCCAATATGTATGTATGTATATAGTTTCAAAAATTGTGTGTTTGTACACCCCACACTGAGTACATATAATAGTTATCAGCTATGTACATATGGGCGCTGCTGTTGCTTTTAGTTTTTAAGTAAAGTTTATGCGAGAGAGAGAAAGAGAAAAAGAGTTTACGAGTCAAGTGAAAACATTGATTTTGAAAAGTTTTAATATGCAAAGTAGTGAAAAGGTTAAAATGCAGAGAGATGTGGAAACTTTGTATATAAGAAAAGTATTTCGAGAAGAAGTCACTTAGATAGCTGAATACTTAGTGTGCAGCTGGGCATGATTGCGCGTGGAAAAAAACTAGCTCAAAGTTAAAGTAAAAGCGAAGGGAAGCAAACATTTACTTCAAAATATTAAATTAGCTAAATGAAATGAAATGGTATTACGTGCTTTTTTCACATACATACATATTTATATTCTTATCAACGGTTGTTGTTTTTAATAGCGCAAGTGTTAGCTAATTATTCTATAATTTTATTAGTGTGCACATTAGACTGTACCGCCTTATAAGCAAATAAAAAGTTCACTGTACACGGCTGAGTTTAAAGTCTTTTTGGCAGGCAATTTCGAAAAAAAAAACACTTTTTTGGCCAATTCCAGGTGTCGCCCTTTTACCTTTACCTATTACGGTGATACCGAAATGCAGCAACAAACTATTTTTTTTTTTTTTTTTTTTTGTAAATAGATCTATTGGAATACTCAAAAGCAGTCTCAGCAAAAGTTTAAGGATTTTTGGTAAGCTTTAAGTTACTTACATTAAGTTGGTATGTTAGGGTGGTAGGAACTGAGATCTGCTTGGTAAGTACTAGAATTCAATGAACTTAAACAAAAAAAAAAAAACATTTTTTCCGCGAGACAAGAACATCGATATATCTATCACACTTCAAGATACGCCTCTAAATGCCGAAGATACACCGAAAAATTTAAAATGTTATCCCTACGTTCGACCAAAATTTGTTTTTTTTGAAATTGCCTTATAGCAATACTTTAGGACCTAAAGTTGAAGTTTTAGGGGATACAGCAAATTTTTTGCGATACGGTCTAATTTACGTACATGCGTATGTATGTACGTAAGTATAGTTTTATGCAAGTACCTAATACATACATACAGCGACTCAAACGAGTCTTCACAACTTGTTTTTTTTTCATATTTATAAAGTTAGTAGCCTTATTATATATCTCGAACGATAGGCCACACAAACGATTCGCTGCAGACGACATCGCCTCTGACTATAATTTTTTTCAGCCGCTTAAAACTTTCTCTTTATTGTACCTAAAATTGTATGGGCTATAAAACTGCATACGCGAACATTTTCTAAAATTTATAAAAAAATTTAAATTTTGTTGAAAATTCGTTACGGTTTTTTAAATTTTGTGTACCGTTTGAGTGTTTGATTTACTATATATGGTTTTGGTTATGGTATGGAAAATATTTTTTATAGAAATATTAGAAATAATTTTTAACTTGGAAAATATTGTGAATATTTACAAAAAAAAAAAATTAACATGTGAACACATGTTTGAGTCACTGTATGCACTAAATTCTACTTTGCGCGTGTTCAGATTATAAAGGCATTAAATCGCTGTCAAAACATTTTCGCAATAAAAGAAAATGTGGTTATAACGTTCTCATACTAAATCTGTAAAATAAATTACTTCATAGAACCGAGCTAAATTGACACAAATAACGCCGAGACATGTTAACTTAATTTATAGTCGCAGATTACGGATTTGTATACCGTTTTTCTCTAGATCAGTTAGTGGCATGATTTTTTGTATGTTGTATACATGTGTTATTTTTTAATGTTTTCCTTGTTAAAGTTGGAATTTTTGTATGGACTCGGTTAAATTTCTATCTGAACTTAACATATTCACAATTATATCTCATTGTATCCGCTGTGAAGCCTTGAACTACCCAACTTGTACAACCACTTCAGACTGCATAAACATTCAAATAAAATGGCCTTAAAAGGCCTCCAATAAATATGTAAACCAAACAAATTCAGAACACTCGAAAATCAATTCTGTGACGAAACTGAGGGTCTAATGTAGTAAAACTGCGTTTTTAGTTTTTTGTTCTCTGACGTCAGAAGTTTTTAAAAGGAATTTGATATTGCAAAAATATGATTTATTAAAAAAAACAATTACAATTTTAAAAATTCAGTGCAATATTAGTATTGAACATATATTTTTTTCAAAAATAAATAAGTATGGCAAATTCTCAAGGATATTCAAATATACAATTTTAAAAGGACATTTTCAATACCTTTTTGTCTTTATGAACAACAAAATTGTAAATTTTGAATTTTTTTCCTTTATTTGATACCCATATTGTTATTCTACATTGTACTGAATTTTTTTTAATAACTTTTTGAATTAATCTTATTTTTGACATTTAACCTTTCGATATTTCTTTTAAATAAATACTGACTTAAAAAAAAGTTCCAGCCCTATTATTTTGGGAGCAACTGTATGAATATATGTATGTAAGCACGTTTGTATGAAGTGATTTGCACTAAATATTTATGTTTTCATAAATGATAACAGTACCCCATTTGTTTGTAGTTGTGCACTCATATTTACGCATAAATAGGATGCGCACCCACCCACACCTTAGCAAATCTCAGTCGAGCATTTATGCTACTCATATGTATATCCTTATATCCCATCCGGTTAGCTACTAGATAATGAAGTGCCTAGCGGCTGTTTTGGCTTTAGTGGACAAGGCATACAATGGCAACAGCTACACTGCTCTATTACTACAGCCAAGTTGAGTTGGCGCTGGGGTGTCATGGCTCATATGGAGATTACTTATCTTAGTTTGCGTGTATGTTTGTATATATGTATGCATGTTTGTATGAGTATGTAAATAGTGCAACACAAGATTTGCAGCAGCCATGCGGTAAGCACGTAGAAATTCGGCGCGATTGTGCCATTACAACTAGGACCCTATTACCCACCTTTTTTTTGGCTAAGCGCTTAAAGCATATATGTATGTATGTACTTCTTCCTGCATATATGTATACAGATAGATACCTACATATATACGCAGCATGTCTAGAAGCCGTGGCACCATTTGCTGCCATTGCCATAGCTGGGCTGTAGGCGTACGTTTTTTTATGTCCTGCGCCCCTACTGTGGTGCTTAAGGATTGCGCTGTATACAAATGTTCGCTACAAAAGCGATGCAAAAGCGTTTCAATTTAAACTTCCTGTAACTCAAAAGACGCCGAGGCAGGTAAACTTAATTTTGGATCGTAGCTTTCGTATCTGTATAGCGTTTTTCTAGATCAGGTAATTTTTCCAAAAAAATTTCATTTTAAGTTTCTATTGCGAATAAAAGAAAACCAAACTTTAACGCGGAAAATGTTACTCATACACCACGTACGAGTATGTACGAATGTCTAAGTGTGCATAAATCGAAACATTCTTTGTCTTCAATGTGAACGTGTTTGGTATTTTTGTAAAAGTAATTTATCCACTAAAACGAATAAAACAGAAATTTAACAAATTCGCATAGTTTATAGTTTTAATAAAGCCTAGTAATGACGTAGACGTAATGACGTGAAAAATCGTAGCATAAAATAAAATTGCGTCGTAGATTTTATATATATATATATAAAATATATAAACAGAAGTACGGTAAAAAGCCTCACGGTTAGGCTCGACAAATGTCCGGGTCTAAGAGCCTCCGGGTTTGGGGCAAAATCTTCGCGCTGCGGTTAAAAACTTTGAGATTCTCGATTTACGGGACTAACAATAAGTTGTTTTCTTTTTAATTTTCGATAAAAATTAAATTTTCTGCAAACACGTGTGGTAAGCTTTTGAATCGCTCTTCTAGTGCCGTATAAAATATTTTAACATCCTTGTCATTGTTGAAACTATTAGAGATGATTTCTGTTTTATGAGCTGAGAAACCTACCAAAATTTAAAGAATCCTACCAACGAGAAAAAAATCTACCAACGGGAACCCTGATGTCACATCCACGTTACTCCCCCTGTGAAGGAAGAACAATGTTTTCCCCCCTCACTGGTGTACATTTACGCTTATTTTAATTCATTTGCATGCACATGCATGTATGTAAGCCCCACGTGTAGTCTGTGCACTTTAATGTAATTCCCATTTATGCGGCTATGCAGTGCAACATTACATGGCAGTGCGATGGTGGATGCCACTACAACAAGCTTCCTAACCGAAAGCTAGATATAAACAGTAAAAAAAAAAATGACTGTGTACACATATGCATATTGCATTTATTTGCTCGTGTATTTAAGCCACCGAAAAAAGTTGCTAAATGCGAAAATAAAAATATACGACTTAACCGCGTGCGAGCACATATTGTTGCTGACATTGCCATTGTTGCTAGCGATGGTTTGCCAGCAGCAATACCAGCACTCCAATTCACAACAAGCTTAAGGCAAATGTATGTATGTCGAGGAGTGTACTAGTTATGTATGTATCATGTATGTATGTACATTAGACTGCATCATCAAAAAAAGTTGCGGTTTTTCCGCCGGGATTACAAAATTTATTATATTTTAAGACGTCCAGCAAAATATTTCGGAAAAATATTAAGATTTAAGCGAGCTGGACCGATTTGAAAGTACCTCCAAAAATGAAGTTTTTTATGAATAAAAATAGTTTCTTAAAGAACTTTTCGAAAAAAGTCCCCTCAGATGACAAATTAGATTAAGCTTTAAAAAATCTGCACAAAAATATTTGAAAATATTGTCAACGGAATCGTAAGAATGAGATTTTTGATGCTGTTTTTTTTACTTTTTTCAAAGTTTGGTTTACGAAAAACTTGAATAACTGGGTCAAAAATGTTCTGATTTAGACTTATGGGATCTCAGTAGAAAGGTATTTTCACACTGTTTCTTATTTATTTCTGGCCAAAAAAACGTCATACGTGACCCATCTTGTTTTTTTTTCGAATACCAACACATCTTAATTTAACTTTGAATGACGTTCGTTCATCCTACCTTTCTCTCCCATCCTTTGAATGAGTTTATTAGCAAAGAAAAGGGTGCGAGAAAATACCTTTCCAATGACACTTCTCAAGTCTAAATCGGAAGAGTTTAGGTTCACTTATTCAAGTTTTTCCTATACCAATCTTTGAAAAAAGTTAAAAAACAGCATCAAAAATCTCATCATTACGATTCCATTCAAATTTTTTTTTTAATTTTTTTTAATATTTTTATGCAAATATTTTAAGCTTAAACCGTTTTATCATTTGAGGGGATTTTTTCCAAAAAAAAAAATCTTTAAGAAACTATCTATTAACTTACTATTTATTCATAGAAAACTCCATTTTTGGAGGTATTTTCAAATCGGTGCAGCTCACTTAAATCTAAATATTTTTCCGAAATATTTTGGTGGACGTCTTAAAATATAATAGTTTTTATAATTCCAATAGAAAAATAGTACCGATTTTTTTTTGTATGGGGAGTGATGCAGTCTAATGTACATCCGTATTGTTGTGAATTTTGTGCATGTGTGTGTGTGTGTATGTAGCTGTGTGTGTGTGTGTGTGTGTGTGTGTGTGTGGTTGTGGACGCGTTAACGTATTGTCTGCGGTTGTGTTGGCCACCACACTTTATCAAAAAACCACATTATATATAGCGACGAATAGCGGGAGAAAAAACGGAAATAGATTAACTCTTTGAGCGCCAATGACAATGAATAATTATTTCATATAGTTCGTTGCGCAGCTACCAAAAATATGTGAGATATGCATAAATATGTCAAGTGCATTTAACAAGCTTACCGCCCGTATAGTTGTGTGCACTTAACTGGTACGAGTTTGTGATTGCGCGCATTTTAACAGGCGCCGAAATGCAATGACAACAATGAATAGTGGTGCATTTAAATAATTTGATTAAATTTTTTATTTAGAGCTTTAAAAATACTACATTAATTTAACTGAACTCAATTTGCTTACACTAAAAATTCGACAAACTATTTTTACAAATATGAGTTTGTAATGCATATACTTATACATATCTAAATTTATGTACATTAGACTAAATCACAAAAAAAAAATTTGCGTTTTTCCCACGGGACTACAAATTTTATTATGGCTGCGTTTCTTTATACATTCCGGATAATCCCATTTCACAGCCGGAATAAACAGAATGCGTTTGCAATATACGTCAACATATCATCAGGAACGTTCTAAAGAATAAATAAACAAAAAAGTTTATTCCAAACATTCAGAATGAATAAAGAAATGCAGCCTATATTTGCAGACATCCGCCAAAACAGTTCGGAAAAAGATTAACATTTACACTAGGCGACAAATTAAAGTGTACACCTTGTTCTAATATAATATTCACAATTATTAGTATGAACAATATTTTGCAATAATTACTTATACAAATATAGTTCCTTCTATAATGTAAACCATATCAATAAAAGTTTCACACTTTATATAAAGTTCACAAAAATTAAAAAAAACGTCATATAAACTTTCAACTTTTTATTCAGAATTTCTAGAAGATTTTTGAGTATGCAATTTTGTAGCCCATTAAATTTTAGTAGCAGTGCATGTTGCAAGTCGCTAAAAATTACCGTTGATTTTTTTTAGAATTTTCTTTTTCGCACTTGTGAATTCCATATTACGAGTAAACACAATATGGAGGAAGCCCGCAACAATCTCTACAAGTCGTGAAACTTGCTTTTTGTTTCACTAAAAATTACGGAGCTACAAGACTGCATACTAGAAAATTTTCTAGAAATTCTAAAAAATTTTGATGACGTGTTGAATTTCTGTGAACGTAATATAAAGTGTTAAACTTTTATTTATGTGTTTTATATTATCGAACGAACTATATTTTCATAAATAATTAACGCAAAAAATTGTTCATGAAAATAATTGTGAACATTATATTAGAACAAAGTGTACACTTTAAATTGTCGCCTAGTGTACGTGAGTTGGACCGATTTGAAAATATCCTAATAATGGATTTTTTAATGAATAAAAATAGTCTTTTAAATAAAAAAAAAAGTCCCCTCAGATAACAAAACGGTTTAAGCTTAAAAAATTTGCATAAAGATATTATTTAAATCATTTTGTCAACGGGATCATAATATGTAATGGCATTTTTGATGCTGTTTTTTATATTTTTTCAAAGATTGATTTAAGCAAAACTTTAATAACTGTGCCAAAACTTTTCTCGCTTAGACTTACGAGGTATTTTCTCACCCCTTTTTATTTCGTTGCAAAGAAACTAATTCACGTTCCATTTTTTATAATTTTATAACTTTAATGGAAAAACCTTACCAACTTTTTTTGCATGGGGAGTGATGCCGCCTAATGTACATACAAGCATTTCATTTGAAAAATTGAAATAACTATTCATAATTGTGCTATGAATTTTATTGCTTTTGATTTTGTTTAATTCTCAACTATCAAGGGCATTTGCAATCAGCGCGCAAAATGAATAATCCGATTACAAAATTTATGAAAATATTTTTTGCGAAGCTTGTTTCTAATTTGAAGCTTTTTAAAATATCGCAAAGCTATGGAGAACAAATTTTATAGTAAACAACATTTACATTTTCAAAATTTCGGTTGAATGCAGTAAAAAAAAAAATACGTACTAAACATAAGTAAAAGCGTGGCGTGATATTCATGAATATACCTAGATATTTAGGTTAAAATTTATTTAAATAACTTCGTGAAAGAGAACATTTAATTTCGTATTGCAAGAGGCCTGATAACAGTTCGCTGGAAGTAAGACAGTCATCATTAAGTCATTGCAGATCTAATGGCATTTGTTATTAAATATCTTGTATTAAATTTTTTAAAAAGTGACAGCTCTTCTCGAAAAAATAAAAACTTATTGCATATCTACAGGCCACGCCGTAAGATTTGACATACCATTTTGCAAAAAAAAAATTAAAATAAAAAAAATAAAAAAATTGAGCAGATTGATTTCATCGTAAAGCTAGAAGTCTCCCAAAGCGAAATCTACAAACTTGAATATTTTTCTATCCGTTACTAATTTACGCACCTATTATTTGCAGTTACTTCTTATGTATTTAGATATACAAATGGCTAATCAAATTCAGTTCACTTTGATTACTTATTTATTGAAATTTTATGCAAATAATTGCACTTGCATATCGAATTAAGACCTTTGCATGCAAGAAAATACTCGAAACAAAGAAGTTTATGTAAATTTATAGACTAATAATAATAATAAATAAACAATTCAATTTGCATATTCATTTACTCAGTATTACTAAAATTGAAAATCTATTTAATTGCTGCCAAAAACATAAGCAATATTGCTGATGCTGGTAAATGCATTAAGTGGAACTAAGGTCAAAAGGAGAGCAAAAATAAAAGCATTAAAACGAATTCATGCATGTATGTACCTATGTATGTACATATGTGCTATCGTCTGAAATGTTTTTGGCAAACAATTGAAATTCACCTTTCATGCTAGCGGGCAATGCGTCTGTGCATTTGTAGAATAATGCAAATGAAATGAATTGTGCGTTTTGTTGGTTTTGAATACAAAATTAAATATTTATGTTGCCATACTTAAATTTTCACATACACGACCAAAAAATGCTATGAACAGATACATATGCTACAGATTTACACTTGAATTAAAACATTAATTGTCGGAATCTTGCATCAGTATTTTCCATGGCTGCTCCGTTTATGCCAAAATTTCAAAAACGAAGCAATATTTATTATTAAGTATTTAAAAGTTGATCACGGGTTTCTTAATTTAAACTCTTTAAAAAGAGCAATTTCGTTTACTTAAGTATTTTGTAACACCTGCGATTCGAACTAAGTTCAGTAAATCAAAGTATTAAAGTATTTTTTTCTCCTCGGGCATGGGAAAAGACGATCCTTTCCCAGTTACTCTCATCGAGACAATCTTGCAGAAATCTTAAACACAGCGGTGCTTTTTATTGGCATTTCTCGTTCCTACAAAACTCGATTTCCTTCTAGGCAGCCGAGCTACGATGAAGTCCCTTTAGTTGGAATTCACTATCTGGACATGTGACCCGAAAATTCTAAGTCTCTTAAAGCATAGACAGGCGGCAGTGTTGATCTGGAATAATGGCGCAATAGATCTTATGAAAATTGTGCCTTGACAGACGGCAGTAATGCGGATTTACTAGCCGCGAGGTCGTAGGTTCGAGTCCCACGGCCAGTAGGATATTCATTTAAGGTTTTTTTCTATTCATTAAATTGTAACTTCTATATTTTTTAATGTTGTTTTGAGTTAGTTGTTTTTGACTTTTTTCGTAAAATTTAACTCTAAAAATTTTAGTTAACTAATGATAATATACAAAATTTGAAATGAAATAAATCAAACCAAATAAAATTAATTAAATATATATCTATAGAATTAAAAAAGAATTAAAGAAATAATAAACAAAATTCTTTAGGCAACGATTAAAATTAATTAATCGTAATCAATGGTACGATTAAAAATTAAACTTTTTAATCGTTAATCGGCGGGTCTGATTACGATTAACTAATTTTAATCATTAATCGTCAATCCAATGAAAAAGAAAATCTAATTAAGTGGTCTAGTATAAAAAACAACATACTTGGGGTATTCACAACGGTGTCGTATTATTGTATCTCGTGAGCTTTAAACGCGTAAAAAATATGCTACGAGGGTTCGCAAAGTACCATCAAATTCATATTATGAATTTGCGCTGTGTTAAAAAATAGTTGATTGGGGTTCAAGTTCTCTAAACATTTATTTAAGCTTCTAATGTGTACGACATACAACAATACGACACTTACGTCACCGTTGTGAATCAATTTTAACAACCCATCGCACATGTGCAGAGGGATAATAATACCTAGCTTGCATAACATCTGCTAGAATAGATCTTATTGAAAATGCACACCAAATTGCTTAGATTGATGAAGGAAAAAAAGATACCCCATTAAATGGCCCTGTGTGTACAGGAAAATTCCGGCATTAGTTAATTAATCACCAAACCTACTTAATCAAATTAAGGGTTAGTGATTAAAAATTATTATTTTTTTAATCGTGGTTACGATTAGCTGTTTAATGGAATTAAATTAATCAAGATTAACTGTAATCAGATTGAATTAAATCGAATTAACTAATTGATTAAAAATCAGTCGATTAGTGCCAACACTGGTTTTTATTAAATTTAAATTGGTTTCGTATCTGAATTAGTATGGTGACTGCATTACCGATGAAAAGGTGTATGACCATTCGAGTGGTTCAAAAATTTTTTTTTTGGAAATTCATAAACGCTACCTTAAATTATTGTTATTTGTGATAAAAAAAAGAGAAACGTGATTTTTTATTTTCAAAAAAAAAAGTTTTCTTACAGGTCGCGCTGGTCGGTTTTTTTTATAAAAACGCTGATGTTCTCAATTTTTTTATTTGCTTGACATGTTAAAATTGAGCTAAAAATTTGTTTTTTACACATAATTACTCTGGTATTATTGGGGAACATTCCCTTAATTACATTACATTACATTACTGTCTTGGGCAGTTAGAATGGGCATTGTGCCCGAAAATATTCTCTCGAAAAGAGACTAGTTCAATTAAAACGTTGATACCGAACGATTTACGCATTGTCATGGGTTGGAACTTCTTACCAGGGGGTTTCTGGGGTTGCTAATTAGGAATCTGAAGTCAGTTTTTCGAAATTCAAAGTGGCGGATTCAAAATGGCGGTCTATTTTTTAAAAAATTATTGGATTTATTCGAAACCCAGCACTCGAGAGTTTTCGGGGTCGCCGATTACGAATCTGAAGTCAACTTTTTTTTAATTCAAAATGACGGATCCAATATGGCGATCAAATAAAAAAAAAATTACTAAAATTAAAACGTTGATACTGAACGTTTTAAGCATTGTCAAGAGTTGAAACTCGTTTCCGGTGGGTTTCTGGGGTTGCTGATTACGAATCTGAAGTCAGTTTTTCAAAATTCAAAATGGTGGATCCAAAATGGCCACCAACTTTATCTATACACACATCAGTGTTGTGTTAGTTCAGTGCCAGAGAAAAATAGTTCTTTCAACTGCACATCGTCAGTCTATACCAGGCCAGGGGCATAAATGAGGAAGCAAACAAATGAGCTAGGAAAGAATCTAAGACAGATTCTTAAACCCCCACAGGTCGGGAAGGAGCACAGAGTAAAATTAACTGAAAGAAATTCTAAAAACTTTTTCCTACATTTGGTATTCCCGATTCTATTCACAAGTGAAAGTGAAATTTTCCTTCAATTCAAAAATTTTCTGAGTTCCCGACATTTCGGGTTTCGATAAAATATAAAATAAAATTTAACCAAGATTTTCGAGCAAAATAACCCGTTGTTTGTTTTTCTTTTCAATGTTGAGTCATTATTAAAAAATCTAATAAGATTCCCTCTCTTTGTTTGGAACGTTTTAGGAAATCTCAAAATTTTTTTCGTCATTTCCAGATATCAGACTGGTTATTTTTCCTGTTTTTATCTCGCAATTTTCCTGGTTTTTCGAGATTTTCTCTTATTCTTTTTCTGAGACTTTCACATATCAGATTTTTTTGCATAAGCTATCCGGTTATCTTTGATTTTTAATTTGTATGATTTGACTCGGTATGATTAGAGCATTTCAAGATTTTTGCTGCTTGGGAATTTTTCAGTGTTGTTAGATTTTCTAAATATCAGATTTGTGTTTTGTAACTAGAAAATAATTATTTTTGCTTTTAAGTTTTAGTAATTTTTAAAGATAAAGATGGATTTCCATACGTCTATTCTAGGATTTACTGATATCAGATATTTTTTAATTTTTCGTAGGATTTGTGAAAAAAGAAAATATTCGTGAATTTTCGGGTATTTAGAGCTTCGCGCATGGTTCGTAGTATTTTTCCGGGACTTCAAAATATTTTAGCATAAAGTTGCCGTTTATTGTTGCCTTATATTTTGAAGCAATTAAATGAAATGTTTCGCGATTTTTTAGGAACTCGCAAGGGCTTTTGGAAAAATTTCAGAATTTTTTAAATTTTTTCTTGCCCCTTGGATCTTCTTCGGTTCTTTCTAGGTTTTTTTTTTTCTTTTGCTACTCTTTTTTTGATTGGTTCTGACCTTTATTTGTGCTTTCACAGTATTTTTCAGCGAAACTCTTAATATGAAATGCGAGAGTTGCTATGAATTTATTCAACAGAGTTCTTGAAAACATTTTAAAATTAAAGGGATTTTTTTTTTGCATAATGGTATTTCTTATTTAATTTTATTTGTATTTTTTTTTAGCAGAAATGTGATATTATTTAGAATATGGTCCATATTTACGAATGATCCTGGCTTGAGAATTTGACCAAATTATTTTTTTCTCGTGGCAGTCTAATGCGCATATGTATAAGTGGACATTCTCGAAGCTGATGTAGCAGCTCACCACCAACCAAAAGGCCCAGCTGACCACATTTATCAACCGACCTAAGCTTTGCAGACAGGCAAGACAAACAATCAGCGATAATACTCAAAGGTTATTAACAAACGATGATAGTAGCATTTCCTCAAGCACACACGCACATTCTCACTTTAAGATATAGTGGATTCGTTGTTCGCATGTGCCACTTGCACAATACAAATCAGCTACAATATTGTCATTTGTGAAATTGCATTACTGCAGCTGATTAAGTGCCTCACGCTGATATCCATATAGGTATGCTGGTAAATCTTTAATATTTTCGTCCAAAGTCAATTGGGCTATCAGCATGTGCAAATTTGGAATTTGTATAGCTGCTGAGTCCGTCTTTCATTGTCGCCAACCGCGATTAAGCATGTACTTAAAAGTATTCGGTATTTGTGTTGGCGCTTCATATGCATTTCAAGTATTACTAGAGGTACGTCAAGGCTTCCTGCTGGCCTAACTGTTTATTAAATTATTCATAATGGAATTTCAAATAGTTGCAGTTGATTGATTTTGCATGTTTTTGATTGTTAAGTATAGTATACCACTATACTATTGCAATTGATTACTTATGTATTTACTTAGCTATTATTTCTCGGGGCAAAGTATGTAGTACTGAATGTATGTATGTATGTAATGGGTGATTTTTTAAGAGCTTGATAACTTTTTTTTTAAAAAAAACGCATAAAATTTGCAAAATCTCATCGGTTCTTTATTTGAAACGTTAGATTGGTCCATGACATTTACTTTTTGAAGATANGATCTGTCAAATACTAATGCATGAAAATCCTAACCTCAAAAAAATCACCCGTTATAAGTGCTGCTGGCATAAAATATGCCGGCATGGCGAATTTGATACTGTAAATGCACATGAACTGATAGTTGGCGAGTTGAGTGAAAAGTTAGCATGTATGTTCCAAAATGACTACATTTCATTAACTTGTTGAAAAGTATTAAAAAGATAAAAAGCATTGTGAAATTATACCAGGTGTATTAATAAAACAGCTTTCGTGCTTCTCATTCTTTGAGATATAGGTTACAAAGAAAATGATGGAAATAATCATTTTATCTTGTAATGCAATGGATAATAAATGTGTAATTGAATTCTAAAACAAAATTTGTGTAAAAAACTATTTTAGGATGATGATGAGTGCCAAGATTCTTCATCGGACCCTTCTTCCTCTTCTGAAGACTCTCCAGACTTCGTGTCGTCCTTAGTTGGTGCAACTGGAAGCAACACATCGATTTCTTCCTTTGAAAAGGGTTTATTTGCTTTTTTTGGCTTTGGCCTGAAACTACTAATGAGTGGATCAGAGCTTAGAAGTAACCTCTTCAACACGACCAGATCGCTGCTGTTGCATACCTTTGGGAATTGAAAATGTTCCTTGTAGCCATGTTACGTTACTTAAAAAAAAAAAAACTTCTTCTTTTCCACGGGCCTTTATCCACCTTTGTATAAACTGTGCTTTTAGTTGTGAAAATTTGTGCTTTGTTCATCGGAGTCGGTGTCAGATGATAATATAGATATCATTTTGAAGAAATTTTATTTTGTTCTCAAAATTCATAGAATTTTGTTGATGCATCTTATCAAATAAATATTTTCGAGTTACTACTCTACAGCAGGAACCAGTTGATGACTCTGAAGCAAAGGAAATACTTAAAAATGACAAAATATGTATGGAAACGAAATTTTATTTTTTAGATGTATCTTAACTATTGGTCATAAAAAGCTCATCGGTAGCGATCGGAAGCTAATTTTTGTGCAGTATACTATCAAAGCTCCATTCTATAGAACGCAACTAGTAATGTACGTGGGAGTATAACTAAAAGCTTACGGTTTACAAAGTAATAAAAAAACAAGTAAGAGCAGCGCTGTCCTCGGCTATGCCGAAGGCTTCATACCTTTCATGAACATCTGCAAATTTTACTTTGACAGATTACTGCTTTTGAATACATCTGCATACGCATACATCGATAGAGGAGTTACATACTTATATAAAAAATCGCATCTAAACAATCAGAGGTATGGAAGATATACTTTATATGGCACCAATCTAACTGATTTTCACTGCTGTGTATGGTCGGTATGTAAACCGGTAACACAATTTATTGGGTTTAGTTTCCTACATAAAGGAGATATATGGCAAAAACTGGTATCTGAACAATCAGTGCTATGGGAGATAAAGCTTATACAGCATAGATTTTGATGATTTTCTCAGTAGACTTTGAATTATTATTTATAAAATATCTTACGAAATTTATCGGTTTTAGCTGTTCAAATAAAGAAGTTTTACCGTAAAATCCCATATCTGAGCAATCAGATGTATGGAAGATATATGTTGTAGTCATCCGATCCTTGTTATTTTCACTGTAAGTATTCTGTTAATAATGAGTGAAAATGGTGCGAAATTTCATGTTCCTAGCTGCATAAATGGAGGAGTTATGATAAAAGACCTCATATCTGAACAATCAGTTGTATGGGGGCTGCAGGTTATAGTGACCCGATCTTTGTTATTTTCACTGTAAGTCTTCTGTTGATAATGAGTGAAAACAGCGCGAAATTTCATGGTCCTAGCTACATAAATGGATGAATTATAACGAAAAATCTCATATCTGAACAATCAGTTGTATGGGAGCTATAGGTTATAGTTATCCGATCTTTGTAATTTTCATTGTAAGTTTTCTCTTGATAATTATTGAAAACAGTGCGGAATTTCCTGTTCCCAGCTATATAAATGGAGGAGTTATAACGAAAAATTTTATATCTGAACAATTAGTTGTATGGGAGCTATATGTTATAGTGACCCGATCTTTGTAATTCATTGTAAGCATTCTGTTGATAATGGGTGCAAGTGCTGCAAAATTTCATGTTCGTAGCTGCATAAATGGAGAAGTTATAACGAAAAATCTCATATCTGAACAATCAGTTGTATGGGAGCTATATGTTATAGTCGTCCGATTCTTCCGGTTCCGACAAATGATTAATACATTATAAAAATACACCCACCTACCAAATTTAATCCGGATATCTCGAAAACTGAGAGACTAGATTGCATACAAACAGACGGACAGACAGACAGACGGACAGACGGACAGACGGACAGACGGACATGGATAAATCAACTCAGCTCGACGTTCTGATCATATAAGTATACATTTTAATGGGTCTATCTCTTTTTGTTCTGGTACTTACAAACATCGGACCAAAGTTATAATACCATTTCATGCTCATGAAAGGTATAGTAATCACTAAAAAAATATAATATTTCCGATTACTGATATTATTACTTATATGGTAGACAGACGGAGAAAATTAATTAGAATTAATAAACATAAATGCAAATTAAAATTTTACCCTTACAGACGGCAGTAATGCGGATAAACCAGCCGCAAGGTCGTGGGCCCGAGTCCCACGACCAGTCGACTTTTTTTATTTCTTTTTCATTCTTTGTTTTATAAGTTCTATATATTTTTTACTTTGCTTTCAGTTAGGTTTTATTGACTTTTTAATAAAATTCAACTCTAAAAATTGAAATTAACTTATAGTAAAATAAGAAATGTGATATAAAATAAAGCAAATGAAAACAAAATAAAGTAAAATTAAATATATAAATAAAATAAAATAAAAAAATATAAAATAAATAATAAAAAGAAAAAAATGTTCGCAATTGCTCCAACCGAAGATCGAACCTGACAGCTACAGGCTTGTAGCCCGCAACTCTCAGCACTCGGCCACCACGTACGCGAAACTCGCCTGCTTCGTTTGCTTACTTGTACCAAAGACAAAAACTGGCCGTTTTTACCAGTGTTGTCATCGAAAATTCCCCGGACCTGAGTTAATTCCCAAAAATTTCGTGCATTTGTTCGGCTGCTTATGCTCATTTTAAAGAGGAAAATGCATGAGTTAAAGCAAATAAAGGCTGGTTATGCAAATAATCGAGCCCGTTTGTCTACCGTATTAGATTAAATTTTGTTAAATCGAAACTATTTAAAATAAATGTAGATTTACCTGTGTCTTCAGACTTCATAACAATTTTTAATTGTATAATGACCATAATAATAATAATCACGTTTGAACGCAACTGTTTCACAATGAATGTCGTAAAATAAAACGTGCACTATCACAAACTGACAAGTTCCGACTGAGATACTCCGTCAAAGCGGCGTCATAAGTTCGGGGTAGGGGTTGCCTGTTGTTCCGCAACTATTCTACTGTGCAGGTAGTATTTTTTTAGTCCTACGATAAGTTTAAAAAAATAGACTTATGACCGCCTAGATCGATCACATACCCCTATGTGCGTCGTTGAACCTATTAAGTACAAAACTGCTTACCGGAAAATCTCCTGCTTTTGAACAATTTTTGTATATTTTTGAAGGTCTTTGGAGGACTTTGGCAGGCCTTGGAATTGACCCGATATATTCCAGATTGTCGATAAATTTCGATAATTTGCTACAAATGGAGATTTCGATGAATTAAAAAAATAAAAAAATAAAATAAAAATCCGATAACACAGCGAAATTCGATAGGTCAACTAATTTCGATAATTTTCGATAATTGTTTGTTTCTAGAGCTTGTTAAATTTCGATAAAACGAAAACGTATATGTTCCCATATAAATGGATAAGTCGATAAACCTTGGGGACCTCTATAAATTTCAATAACTCGGCTAATTTTGATATTTTTTTATATTTTTTCGGGAGATATCGATAACTCGTTACACTCTAGTAGTACGATAAAATTCGATAAGCAGTGATAACACGATAAACTAGAGTAAACTTGAAATTTCGATAACTCGATATATTTTGAAAATTCCAAAAGCTTGGATTCGATAAATCGTAAAATTTCAGTAAATCAATAAATAACGATTAGGTACTCTTTAAGTTGAAAGAACTCGATGCATTACGATAACTCGATAAATTTTCATTGACTCTGCAAATAATGATAATTCGATTCGGAATACTTCTTTGGACAAAAATTCTCCTCGAAGCCAGAATATTGATATATAATCGCGTAAGAGTCGACTTTAAATGCCGAAGATATGACACATTAAAAAAAAAAAGCTCTGTAAAAGTACTTTAGACTCGTCGTGAACTTTTTTTATGGTACGGTCTAATGTTTAGATATGTTTTTGTGTATATTTTTGAATTGTTACTGAATAACCGAAAATCTGGTTCAAAGTAAAGAAAAGGTTTTACGAACCAATCCAAAAGTGCAAAAACCAACCGCTGAACCGAACCGACCAAATTTTTCATCCGGTTTACATCCCCGAACTTCTGTAGGTTATTGATATTGCCCTCAGGATCACAGATTTTCATCGTGCTTAACTACGACAGAGATATTGGCGGTGACACTGTCGCCTTAAGGTTTGTTTTCACTTCCGTATTCGGCTCTTAAGTTTGTCTAGGAAACTCACGGTTAACAGCTTTTTTATAGTGAGACATTCGACAATTGTTTAGGAATTTTTGGATTACCATAACGTTTTGCCTGAAACCTCGTCTTCAGTTTTCCATAAAGGTCTAGAGGGAAATTTTAATTAAGGTTCCAAGGTGTCTGGTTGAGGTGGAGGTTGCCGAGCACGTCACCCGTATTTTGCATTCTTTTTTTAATTTCACACCTATGAACTTCGTTGTGGCGAAGAAGATTTCTCTATATTTTTGCTACAACAGAACTCAGGAGTACGTTCTGATTTTTTTCGGACTCAACTGTACATAATAAGACAGTGAAGAACTCAGTCAAGAGATCGTGTAAATATCCTCTTCATAAATCCCTTCTATCTAGTACAAAACATAATTCTAATTGTTGTAAGCTAAAGCCACCCTAGCACATGCCGTATGCCATAAAACAGGAAACGGAAGTGAACATCAATAGATAAAAACGCATGGCATGCATGCAAAGCCATTTTACGTGCCGATAACCACTATTAGATAACTGAGTACATATATGTATGTAGTACTTAGTACCCATTCGGCAAAATTAGGAGAAAGGCCTTTGGACACCCATAATTCTGATCTTGTGAAACGATAGGCCTTGCTTGCTAGTTTCTAAATTCCTCTTTTATTTGGTGTTGAATAACCAGAGAATCAAATGCTTTGAGATGCAGCTTTTCTTTGAAGCGGAAAATTTACATAAATAATGACTGAGTTCAATTTTAACTTTCCACTAAATATGCTCTCCGCTGCGTCTACTGCGATTTTTGCTTTTATTTTGCTTCCATTGCCATGGAAATATACGCTCTCGTCTGGCTTCGAATGGCAACGCTACTCTAAATAATACAGCTTCCACGGAGAAAGCCTTCCTGGATAAGCACTACACTGCCTGAAAGCACTCGTTTCATTTACCGACTGGGTAATTGTAACCTAATACATACATACAAACACATGAATGCAGTTTCATATGCACAAATAACAGCTTACACTTCAATACTTGCAATGGATATGTTCTACATTTCCTGTGCATATGTAGTTGTATGAGTTTGTATGTCTGTGACGTACATGCGTATTCACATATGTACACATTGTATTTGTTTTTTATGTACTTATGTAACTACTTCCCACATTTGTGACCACGTCACTATCTGCTGTGCAACCGCCGAAATTTTATTAATCATAATTTTCATTCACGTCCAGTAATCTGCTCATGCACAACTCAACGAGCCATGCAAATGGATGTAATGCTTATAGCCTTGTTCATACAGTATTGGCCACTACAATAGCACCCCCATTTAAAAGTGATATTGTTTCCCACCCATGTCTATTTATTTATTTTTAGGAATTTTCAATTAAAATACAGTTTATGTAAAAATTTATTGCATTGTTTTTTTGTAGTCTTTTACAAAGTTTAAAATTTTGTGTTTATATGGGTTTTGTTAGAGAATGCACTGTATTTTAATTGAAAATTCTTAACAATTAATAATTAAACATACGTGGCAAACAATATCACTTTGAAAAAGGGGGGGTGCTATAGATATGGCCAATACTGTAGGTACTTAGTATGAAAGCATGAGTTCAACTTTGGCTGGCTGAAATACGAACTAGCACGGAGCGCGGAAAGAGTTTGTATGCACATTAAGATACCTCAATATGCACAAAACAAACATTTTTCGAACCCGTTTCCATTTATTTTTAAATTCTTAATTCTCCAGTGGATATACAACATTTTTCTCCACTATTTTTCACAAGGTTTGACTAAAAGTTGAATAAAGTTTGAATTCAAATGGATATCGAAGAATTCAGATAATTTTGCGTACAAGAAATGTGCTAATTCCGAAATTAGGCATTTTCAATCCGATATAGGGCGATATTTCACTCAGCCGTCGATAATGTAGTACCCAAAACGTGTGAAACAAAAAAGATTATTAATTTTCTAAAATTTCTTCATTAAAGAAAGATATTGATTAGTTTATCGATAACCATGTCGATTATTGCATCGATGTTTGTACAGAAATAGTCCTCAAATATGTATGAATATATAAAAAAAGTTTGTGAGCAACGTCGATAAATACATACATCGATGAAGCCATATCGATAAATTTATCAAATAGTCTGTCGGCCAATGTATTAATAATAATAACGAAAAAAAACTATAAACACATACAAATTATCTTTTACTCATAACTACATACTATATATCACATGATCTGAAAATATAAGTACATTGATAATGGTAGCTACCGTTAAATTTATTGATAATTCTGACGATGACTCCATCGATTACTATGAGAATATGCGATATTGTTTTCAGAGATGTACGTACATTTAAACCTATGTACTATATATATATATATATGTATCGATAAATCTATACATTCTTATGTTTATCGATGTAAGTAGAGAACGATATTTTTCTGATAACCATGCACACTACTCTTCTGCCTGGTGGATGGTTTCAGGGACCATTTAAGAGTCTATATGTGTATGTATGTATGTATGTATATCGACGAATTACTTGCACTATGTTTTATTTTACAAATTTTGAATTCGAACCGTCCTAATCCACCCCTAACCATGTTTTGATCTTCCGATTGCCACTTCCAATAACCACTATCTTTTACTATTGCTATGTGCATACAAGTATTTTCCTCTCTTGTACTTGTAGTACCATTTACATACTCTTTCTATTATTGCTGTCGCTGCATTATTGACGTCAATATGCACAACCGCAAGTCAATTCAATTATTTTATTAACTTCCAAATGCACAGCGCTGATAGGGTTGGGTAGAGAGCGCGCAATGTGGTGGCTGCAGCAGCGGCACTTACCAATCAGTACATATGAACCCATGCGCAAAAGCAACACCAACCCCTGTTGCCAACTATGGCGACTGTGGCTATAAGTACTGCTAAAAGCTGAGTGTTTACTATGATCACAGTTGTTTTTGTTGTTTAATGGCAGTTGGAGTTGTGCTAGTTGGTAGTAGAGCTACCAGATCCAGATCGAATTAAAAAAAAATTACCGATTTTTGAATTGATTCGAATTGAAATTAAAAAAAAATCGATGCTGGAAGAAATCGGCAAATTAAAAATCCATCTCCCAAATAACGTCTTTTACTTAAATTTTACAAAGAAACAAAACACTGTGATCTGACCAAATTATTATTGTAATTTTAAAAGCGTACATACATTTTTCATAACAGCTTCAATAACCAGCTTTATTTGAAAGCTATCAAGCTAACAAATCGTAAGTACTTTGCAATAAAATATGATCTAATGGTAAAAACGTTTATTTGTCACTTACATATGTGAAGCATTTAAACAAAAAAAATATATACATCTGCAATCCGGAGTTGCGATAGGTCGTTCATACCATTTTGTTCGCAAAGTTACCATTTCACCAAAAACGTTACTGCGATACCTCATAGACCTTATCATGGCTATTTTTATGAACGTAATGTCCAACATTGTCATTAAAGTTTTGTTATTTAATGCTTATTAGAAATTCATCATTAACCCTACTTAAGGAAATGCTTATTTTTTTTTTATATTTTTTTTTTATTATTTTTGATCACACAAGAGAAAAAATTTTTTGTGTTTTACTTTGAAATTAACCACTGTTTTATAAAGTGTATGGTACAATGGAGCTTACATATATACATATATGTAGTTTCTTTTTGCAATAGGGAGGTTTTTTAGTTTTTTTTTTGTATCGCATACTCTATATTTACCCTTTTTAGATAATGTTTGCTGCAAAACTGTATACGTACTAAAATTTTTTCTAAAAATGGCAGTGCAAATTTCCATAAAGTTTGGAATTCCGATTTTTGGAGTTTCTGTTGTAGTATAAGCCATAATTTTATATAGATTTATTTCCAGGAAGCTTCTCTGAGGAGCCCTTTAGTCGGAGGAGAAAGAGAGGCAGGTCATTAAATTCTTTGGCAGCCTCCAATTCAAATTTCTTTAAAATTTCATAGATTTTCTGAGATAAACCTTAGATCGATATCCATCAATTGGGGAAAAATCCAATGTCGATTCTCGATTTTTTGTGATCGATCGACGGATCGAAACTGATCTTCCATTTAATCGATTTAGAAACGGCATCTCTAGTTGGAAGCATACTGCATGATGGCTTCTGTCATGGTGTCGAAGTGTTGCAATCCCAAACACTCGTAAGCTATTTTATGCATATATTTCTAGATATGATTATATACATGCATACATATGAAGGAAGGCATTTGTTTCAAAACGCTGTCTGGTTTGGCGCTTCACTCCGCCCATGACGCGCGCAGTGCAAGCAATCTGAATTTATATAACTCATACGCCGTGTGTTGCAAGTGGGTAATTATTTGTGTGTTTACCACGTGTGCATAAGTATGTCTATACGTATGTATATGTACATAGATATTAATGTTTTAACCGTGGAATGGAAAAGCAAATTCGTGGAAGATATCGATAATTTTCAGTGCTGCGGCATTGCTTGTATTTAATATATTTAATAAGTTTGAAGGAAAATAAAAAATTTCTAATTAATTAATTTAGTTTGGAAAAAATATTGTTAGTTGTGGTTGGCCAGTGCTGAAATATTTATTTGCTATTGAGTTTGCGGGTGGAAAAACAATTACTGAACTTTTTTTTTTCAATAAATGGGACATCCTTTGCCAAGCGGGCCGCCACGCTCTCCATTTCCGGTTTTATTTAAACAATTCGAAACCTTTGGAAAGTTAGTTCAAGGGGTCAATTTTTAAACACCGTTGGTCGTTTTTCAAAACTGTAAATTAGTTTTTGCTTTATAACTTCTGTGCCTCTGAAGAATCCAACACCTAAAAAGAAAAAAAATGCGATTGCTTTATAAAAAAGAGAACCATTTTGAAGTATGAGTGTTTTATATTAAAATTTGGATTGAGCTTTATTATATAGTTTCAGGCAACTATGTCTTTGTCAATGTTATTGCGGCTTATTAACATTTTATTTTTCATATTGTTTTGAGCTTTGTACCACGATTATGTTTATTAAGAAAAATGAAAAAAGCATTTTTAAATACATTTAGAATATTAGGGTATTAAAAACAAGATGTGGGACAATAGTGTCCCTGGAGGATCGAAAGGGTTAAATGTGTATTGAAAATTTGAATTAGCACTTAAAATAACTGCGTGTGTAAAACGGTAGACGGGTTGCTGGAGTTACGTGCTACCATTTAAGAGAGTCCAGGTACGATTTCTGGTCCGAGTGGCAAAGATTTCAAACAAGCACGCTCCTCCGAGGCAAATTTCCGGGTGTAGTTTTGCCTTGGAAAAACTTTACCATGAAAACGATTTTCCGTTCGAAGGCGATGGCAAATTGTTTGTTCCACCATCTATGTAGTAATATCAATACACATACCACAAATTAGAGTCAAAAATTGTATTTGTAATATTCAAAGCTGAACAAGGAAGTGTGAAAAAGTGTAATTAAAAAAATGGCTCCTTTAAATTTCTTATAGCTTAGACCTCATTTGAGAAACTTTATTCACAACTATGAAGGCTTCATATCCATTCAAGTGACTTAAATAGCAAATGCGACTACCCAAGTGCAAAAGTAAATATGCCAGGCGTAACGCAAAACTGTCAAATGCCCGTGGAATTTCTGCAAATTCGCAATTTCGCAAATGCAACGCACACTCACATGGAAACACATTTGCATCTGGCTCTCCGTTGGCATTTCGCTTAGCTGCCAACTAGGTGGAAAGCGGCCGATGAGTGTGCAAGAGTATTAGCCATAGTCAAGTGCACAGGGCCGTAGTCTCACTACTCCGTATATGTTGAGTTCCTCCATATACATACATACCCTGCAGGGAAAGTAACTAGTTGTGAACTAGAATTCTACCAGTTTGCGTTTCAGCCCAACTAGTTCACGTTCTATCCTTTTTCAATGTTAGCGACTGGTATTTTTAACCTTGCGATGTCCTACGAGATGTCAATTGTCAGGCTATGCATCAGCATCTACTAGTATAAATACTAATAGCATCATATCAGTTGATGAGATAGTCTGCCAATTCATTCCCTATGAAAATCATTAGTATGCCTTTTTGCTCGCGGCGCTCCAGCAGTCGCAATGGCCGACAGAGCAAAGCACTTGCGTGGTATGCCTGAGGTACCAGGTTCAAGCCCGGGCGCAGGGAAAATTTTTTTATTTTATTTTTTTTTTTACAATATTTCTTTTATTTATATTTTTTATTTAGGGGTTTTTTTTTGTTATTCTTAAATTTAATTAAAAAAAAATATATTTATTATAATCGTGGTACAAAGCTCAAAAAAATATTTTTTTTTAATCTTTTCTTTTTATGGCACAAGTATTTCTTCCCATATATTTGTTTCTTTTTTTTTG